>NW_005841873.1:717414-717707 GCF_000455745.1 Alligator sinensis
TCCAGGTTATCCTCATCCCTCTTGAAGTGCGTTGCACAGAATTGCCCGCAGTCCTCCAACTGCGGTCTGACCAGCGCCCGATAGAGGGGAAGTATCACCTCCTTGGACCTATTCGTCATGCATCTGCTGATGCACGATAAAGTGCCATTGGCTTTTTTGATGGCTTCGTCACACTGCCGACTCATGTTCATCTTGGAGTCCACTAGGACTCCAAGATCCCTTTCCACTTCCGTGCCACCCAGCAGGTCATTCCCTAGGCTGTAGATGTGCTGGACATTTTTCCTCCCTAGGTG
>NW_005841873.1:718350-785934 GCF_000455745.1 Alligator sinensis
TGCCAGGGGCTCTGCAATGATGTCGGCCAGTGCTTTCAGCACCCTCGGATGGAGCTCATCCGGGCCTGCCGACTTAAAGGCATCCAGTTCTTCCAAATGACTCTGCACCATCTCAGGGTCTACGCATGGTAGTCTGGTGCCTTGCTGCTGCCTCTCTACAACCCCAGTGAGAGACTTGTCCTGCCCCTCACTTAGGAACACTGAGGCAAAGAACTCGTTGAGGAGTTCAGCCTTGTCCCCTCTGTCCGTCACCAATTGTTTCTGCCCATTTAGCAGGGGTCCTATTCCTCCCTGGGCCTTCCTTTTACTCCCTATGTATCTAAAAAAACAATTTCTTGTTGTCTTTTACTTGGGTTGCCATCGTCAGCTCCATGGTAGCTTTGGCCCGTCTAACTGCCTCCCTACAAGCACGAGCAGAGGAAGTATATTCATCTTTGGTGATCTCTCCCTGTTTCCACTTTTTTTGTGCTCCCCTTTTGTCCCTTAGGCTGCCTTCTCCCTACAAAGCCAAGAATATTATATTTAAAATATATAACACTATGACTTAGGTGATATTTGAAGTTCAGAGTTCAGGTTTGGGCAATCCTACATGCTTTCATATCGTCATTTGGCCACCTGTGACCCGTGGGTCCGTTCTGGTCCATCAGGCTAGGATATCAGTAGCAAATCAGTAGCTGGGAGAATGCGTGGTGGGAGGGCGGGGCACAGTGGCATGTCTTCGGAGTGATCTGTACAAATTGACCCATCACTTTTAAAAGGTTGGTGACCCCTGTCACATATGAAGTAGTTAAAATAGAGAGTGTAACAGAGCACTTGTGAAAAATGAAATGAAAACAGCTATGAGGAGGATGATAGATTGAAACTCTGTGTATTTAAGGGAGTACAACTACATAGAAAATCTGACTGAAGCTTGTCAGTTGGCTGCAGAATGCATGTTCAGATATGGATTTTAAATACCCATTGTGTATGTGTGTGCGCAATTGTGCATGTGTCTGTGCGCGTGAGCGGAGGGCTTTACTTGGGGCCCACACTCTAGCTTGCTCAATATGAGTATGTAAACAATCTGTTTCCGTCTGGCTGTGTTTGCGGCCATGATGTGTTTATATGGAGGGCTGTTGTCTTGCTAATTTGGCTTTCTTGATTACATATGGTGGAGCAGATTCTTTGATGCTGTAAATCCCTGTAGCTGCAATGACTTAAATGCAGCCTTTCCAACTGATGCTAACTGAGGGTCTATCCCAGATTGTGGATCAGAGTGGGAATGTTTGCACAAGCCGTATTGTATTCGTGTACATAATTGGTGCCCAGGCTTTCAGATAGATGCAGCTGACTTTCATCTGACTTTCCATCTTGCCCGAGAGCAGACAGGAATAGAGTCGCTGAATTGAGTAAGTACGTTCCTTTGCTGGTTTCCTCCTTGGAGAGCCGGTGCTCTGAACAACTCCTGCACAGAGTGCTTAGCATCATAATTCTGGCTCAGCTCATTTGGGATGTCAATTGACAACCTAAATTTGCTCATGCTGCTGCCTCTGGGCCACTTGCACTTATTTTGCTATCTGTGCATCCCAAAGGCCTATAGTAGAGCTTTAAAAAACAGTTCCTATTTGACTATACGTAGCTTGTAACGGGAGCTGTGAAAACTGCACGAAGGAGGCAAAATTATTCTGGTTTCAGATTTTGTTAGGAAAAGGAAACTCCCCATCATTCATACATGCTTCCAGCCGAAGTTCATGTGAGCCTAAGAGATTTGGACTACTGATCCAGCACACGAATCCCCTGTTTGTGCCATTCAAGGAGAACATTTCCCTCCTCCCCCGGCCCTTGTAGCTATAAGCTTTACACAAGCAAGCCCTGTCAAAGTTTCTTTCAATTCCTCTACCTGCCATTTACATTGAAGGTTGAGGTCCTGTAGTTCTCCACTTCTCATTGGAGGCGGTCCATTCCCCATTTTCCAACTTCTAGGCAAGAATCAAGCCAGTGAACTGGATGTGGAATACTTTCCATGCCCTGTGAAACTTTCCCTTTTTTCCCAGGAACAAAACCAAGACCTCTTGGGAAGTTGTTTAATGAAAATGAATAGGGGAGAGGGGCAGCTCTTCTGAAGGTCTAATCCATCCCAGAATAGCTATTAACTATTAACTGCGCTATTAAGGCAGGGGTGTCAGACTCACTTGGGGGTCTGGGCTGCATTGGGATTACAGGGCTCTGTGCGGGCTGGATCTGTGGCCACTGTGGTGATGGTGTGATCTGGGGGAGTAAGTCGTGGTGAGGCAGCACTGAGTTATGCTTACTGCCAATGGCTATGTCCACTGGGGCCAAAGAGCCCCAAACTCTGTAGCAGGCCACATTCCCCAAGTTCCCATGCCCACCAGTAGCCCATCAGGCCAGATAAAGAGGTTCTGCTGGCCATTTGTTTAACATACTTGTGGTAGGATATTCACCTGGGAGGCAGGAGATGCAGGTTAAGTCCTGCTCAGTTTGTTTCAGATCAAGGACTTGAACGTCCGACATCCCAGCGAGGTGCCCTGGAATCACTCACCTCTTGGCTGGTCCGGGACCATTCCCTCTGTCTCTCCAGTACTCTGGTCTGTACTCTGGAGTACTTCCTTTTTGTGGAAAGATTAAATTTTTTGGTACTGCAGGGATTTGGATGTTGGGCTAGCACTATCATGAGTCAGTCTGTCTCATTCTTGTATGTATACTTAGTTATACAAGGAAGAATGATGCTAACAGAATAGAGCAGGATAGGGACTAACTCAATAGATGGACCATTAAGCTACACATGGAGGGTGTATGAGACCAAGGTCCAGCTCCTTGCTCTAAGGAATATTTATTTATGCAAAGTGGAAGAAATCCAACAGGGGACACTAGAAGATGCCCATTCTAGACTAGCAAACAGCCTGGCAATCAGAGTACTCCCCTAGACTAAGGGGACCAAGGTTCAGGTCTCTAGTCTGAATCAGGCATAAGTGATATTGGATGTGCAGCAGTAGTTCTCAGCTATTTCTGATACCAAACAAAAGTTCTCTCTGGTTTTTCCCATTAGATACATTATTGATTCCCTTTTGTTTAGTGCTAGCTAGGTTTTCTAATTAAGCAGTGACTTTAATTATACCACAAAGCATATAACATAGATCTTGATTATTAACACTGGCCCATGGGATAATGAAAGGAGGGCGGACTGGCAAATCTAAATTAAACAGAATCATAAAAATGAATGACCTTACCCAAAAACCCATCCTACATTCTAATGCAATAATTTCCCCCTTGTTACATTTTTACAGTATCTTCCTGCATATTAATTGTCTAAGTCAAATTCTGCACGACTGTCAGCTCCAATAAACATAGATTTAATGGAAGCTGTATTTGAGCAGTTGGTAGGCTAGGGATTTCATGAATACTTGATTACAGCATTGTGTTTAAACACAGGAAATTTTGATGCTCTTCCTGCATCTTGCCTTTATTGAGCAGTATGGGCAGCCCGTGAGTGCCTTACTGCCCATTTCTGAGGTGAATGATAGTCATTACAACGCGCTCAGGTAAGAAGGGGATAACCAAAAGCATAGAAGAATACCTAGAGAAAGCTTTCTACCAGCAAGATCTATTACAGAATGGAACAGCCTCCTGGGGGTAGCTAGAGAAGATACTTCTAACAGCAGTAGTATATACAGTCTTGGTAGCAATCTTTTAATGTGCAGGGATGAGTCAAATGAACAAGAAGGACTTTCCTCCCCTAATTTCCTGATTTACTCTTCTTATGTTCTGCAGTGTCAAATGTAAACCACTACTGCATGGGTGTCTTAGACACAGATTACTCTTTCTAAACTAAGTACTATGTTGAGAAAAATGGTAACTTTATGAATACAGAGAAGATCTAGTACTGCTTAAGAGAAAAGGCATTTTTCCCTCTATTGGAACTGCAGCATCAGGATCAGTCGAGCTGAAAAAGCTACAGTTCTCCATAGGTCACTGTTTTATAGAGCATGTGAGTTTGAACCCAAAGAGGGGTCTAAGTTTCTCAGTCCTTGATATAAATAAGGCAGAGCTATTCGTCTTCTCTTGCTGTCGTCTCACCAAGAAATGTTATTGTGCCTTATGTCAGCTGAACATTATGGGATATATAGTAGCAAAATTTTGAGACTGAGACAGTTTTACATAGTTCTGGGGAAGTGATATCATTTTCTTTGCAGTGCTTGAGACCCTAGTTCTTGCTGCTGAAGTTGGCTCAAGAGAGGTGGTGCAGGGAAATGTTATGACTGACACCAGAATAATCCTAAAACCTAGTAGGAAGAGAAGAGCAAGCATTGACTTTAAGAGGTTGGGGAGATTGCAAGTTGCTAAGTTCACATCTAATTCTTGCATGCAAAGGGGACTTTTTACCTGCCCCCTAATTTTGGTTAAAATTTGTACATGAGTTTAGTGCAGTGCAAGATCTAACCCGAAAGCTTGCTTAATAACTATTCTCCAACCATTTGGGTTGGTCTAATAAAAGATATCAAATTCACCCAAGGAACCTTGTCTGCTGATATTTCCGAGTGCATTGCTTACTTGTCTTTAATAAAAGGACTCTTCTGTCAAGGAAGATAGAGGTTCCCATATCACTGCAGATTGCTCCTACCTTACCTGTTCTTCCTCACTCTGAGCCAAAAGCCACTTAAGTTGGCAGATGTGCAGTACATAGCACTCTCATTTCATTTAAGGACAAAAGGCTTGCATAACCTGGTTAGCTTACCTTTTAGGATGTGACTGTCTTTGATGAAAAGACAGCGCAGCAGATCTGTGCAGCTGCTTACCCATCTGTGGCCTTACAGCCACTTAGTGCCACCAAATTGAGCACTGCTGATTTGGATTGCTTTCCACTTGTGTGAGCACTTTACTAGGCATAAATACAAAGAAGAAATTCACTGGTCTCCACTCCAAAGCTGAGCATGCCCATTACCGCTCCAGAATGCACACACCTTTAAAAGAAACTCAGCTTGGGGAGAAGCGTTCAAACCCATATTTAACATATCTGAGCCTCTTGAATAGGCAAAACTGGGCTGGAAGTCTCACAGGAGCATCCTTCATCAATACTTCTCTCATGTCTGCCTGTAGTTCATGCTGGAAGCGCTGAGCCTGCAAAAAAAATGGTTTTTGAGCTTGGTTCTTAAGTGACTGAAGATTCAGTGGTAAAGAAGAATCATTTATTTGAACTAACTAGTTCATCTTTACTTCACATGCCCGGAAAATTCTCTGGTGTGTTATTCAGCTGCGTTACGGGGCTATTGAATTACAAGGATGCAACCCAGAATTGAGGCCAGTGCGTGCAGCTTCACAGCCGCCCCTACACCATGATGGAGAACTTGGCTCAGTACTAAGCAAATTGCTCTTGGAAAGAGTTCTAGAAGTTATTTAAGACAAAAGGAGTTTTTCCCCCATAAGAGCTGCAGCATTTGCCTCAATCACACTAGAAAAGGGCAATTCCCCATTGTCCTCTCAATGAAGAATATGCATAAGATTTGACAAGTTTTTTAAAGGCCAGTTAGATGTAACCAATACTCTGCAGGAGATACAGCCCCCACGGTGGCTCCTTTGGCTGCAGACGTAACATGCGCAGTCTTGAATTGCAACATTTCATCAGCCAGAGAGGAACGCAAAATAATGTCGAAGGAATGACACAAATAGAAGGTGCAAGTGATAATAGAGGTATCTACTACTGGCATATCCTCAGCAATTACCCTTTTTTAAGCGCTAGAGAATTGGAGCAAAAAAGGCTTTGTTCTGTTCATTGTCCCTTTTATCAAAAGAGGATGAACAATGAGCAAAATATTAGCTGATATAAATTGGCTAACCATTTCATTATAAAATGATACTGTGCCTGTATTACAGACGCATAGAGCAAAGTGTGGAATTTGGATCTTTTCCTTTGCACGCCAGAGCAGACTTGCATTGCATATTTCACCTGCCCGTTTCCTGGTGGTTTCCATGGGCTTTTAACTATTGATCAACCACCAGAGAGTCAAACAGGTTCTGCAGTGCTGAACCAGCATCAAATAGTACGGGCTGGTCTTTCATAATTCCCTACATGAGTCCTTGTAAAACTGAGCCAAGTGTGTATAGCTCTGGAAGGACCATCCAAAATAATTCCTACCCGTGAATGGTTTGGAGTTAACATGAATACACCTCCTATAGTGGCATTTTTAAAGCTCATTTAATTTCCCTCCCTTGGGCATATTTCTGATTGTTGCCTGCTATAAGTTCCAGGGAGAAAAGGGTAGTCTTGTAAGTCTCTAATCTGTCATGTTATGTTACACTTCACTTTCTAATGTCAAAGAATAAAGGGAAGTAATGGGCCAGACCCTGCCATGAATATAGTGTATTGTCCCCATTTCATATTTTAAGCACATCCCATCAAATTGAATTTTTTAGCCTGTGTCAGGTTTAAAGCGTTAACATTGTGCAGTTATTGGCCATCCCCTCATTTTGCTTAAAACTTGTACACAAGTTTAGTACAGCGCAAGATCTAAAGTGCATATTTCCAAGGCAGACAAGGTTCCTTGGGTATTTCCAAGTGCATTGCTTACTTGTCTTTAATAAGATGTCCGTTTTTGGTACCTATGATGAGGAAATCCATCTTATTGGTTGGCTTGCATCACAGTTCAGATGTGAGGAGATTTCAGTTTTGGGGGTGGAAATCCCAGAAAATGTTTGTTTTGAGTTCTGTTGATAAAAGCACAAACTCGCCAAAACATCAGACACTTTTACTCATCTGTCTGAAATAAAAGTGAGTTGTGAACTCCAAGTCAGCCCAGTGTTTCATTTTAATGGCATCAATGCTTGTTTGGCTCGCTTGTGCCTCTTGCTTTGACTGAACGTACTGCTTATAAAAGTAAGGTGCTCTTATGGCTAGCTAGAACCAGAGGTAGGTTAGCATTGCCCAGCAGGTATGCTGTAAGCTCCACATCTTGGTCTGCCTACAGGACAGCTTGACCATTTCACTCCAGCTTGACTTTAAATGCTTTCCTGCATCTTGTTTCTCATGAAATATGCCTGCTTATTAGACGGTGAGACAGTCCTGTAGTTTGGAAAATCTCGGGGCTATTTACTGTTTCTTTAGTAAGTCTGAAAGTTCTTGGCTTTTTCTACATGACTTTCTCCAGGCCTTCCTCTCAGAGCTGATAAACTAAACAAGCTCAGACCTGGTCACTCTTGCATAGGAGAACCCAAGGGAAACCCAAGAACTCCAGGAAATTAAGCTGTCCATAGCATTATTTCTTTAAGGCTGGCGGTAAACCAAATACTTTACCATGGTGTAGTGGCCATCAGGAAACCGTCTGATGGAACAAATGTTACCACTGGTTCATACCGCAAAATAAACCACAAACCATCATATTGTAACTGAACTAAGGGCAAAAGGAAGCGATAGCTAGCAAACGCACACCAGATAAAAACATAAGACGAACCATACTGGGTCAGAGCAGATCTAACCCCTATTCAATACCGTACCTGACAGCAACCATTAGTGTTTTAGAAATGCCAGAGGAAACATCTCCAAACATCCATGAATTTATTCAGTCCCTTTTTTGAACGTGGAATACAAGATGTTAGGCCTACACAGGGTACCCACTTTGTAATATCTATAATACATGATATGCCTTCAGGCTTTAGAGCTTTCATCTCTAATTGTCTATCTCATGTGCAGCAGGCTGCCCGTTTCTTGGCTTTTAGAAACTGATCCTAACGGGGTCACAGTTTTACCTGTTTAAATTGGCTACTGGTTGTCAAATAGATACTTAATTAGTTTCCTTCTTTTATTTCATTGGCAAGTACACAATTTACTCTGTGTTTTCAGTCTTTATTTATTCTGTAGTTACATATTTTATCTTTTAAGGTGACCTAACCTGGGCTAGCCTAGCGTGATATAAAATATACTTTTACCTTTGTAGCAGACAGTTGCAGAGATTGTGGCAGGATAGTGCTAACTGCAGTAGTACATTTAAAAAAAAATGATTTGGGTTCTTCTACCCAATGAAAATGTCCATGTAAAGTTTCTAAAGAGGCCTGCAGAAGGAAAGCCAGTTATTTCTAGCCAAAAGCAGGTACTTGTCTCATTCAGAAGCCTGGAGTAAATTATCATTCACTTCGTGGATGTCTCATTAGGACACAGTTCCCCCGGAGGAACACTAGGCAGTTTACGTTGAACTCAAGATAAAACTGACATGGAAGTTTTGCTCCTATATTTTCTTCACTGCCTGAATATAAATACGTGACCTGGAGCTAGCACCATTGGCTTACTGCTTTGGTATTATTAACCCAAGTGTACCCAAGAGGGTGGTGAATCTGTATTCTGTTTAACCGTCAAGGAACACTCAACTCCTTTGCATGATAGTTTGGGGGACAATTTCCTCTGGAATCATGGAAATAATATCTTTAAAGGAGTGAGTTAATGTTTGCGGCAAATACAGTAGGTGAAATAGGAATGAGCATTTATATCTACAGATCAAGGGTGGAAGGGAAAAGTGAAAGGACATGGCATCATTATGAATGCCACTTGAAATGGCTGGGGTAATAGGTATGGGGAATATTCATCTCTCAGTGGTGCAATGCATTTGATTCTAGAGCTCTTCCCATTTGCAGAGTATTTGAAAGAGCAAATGCTCTCTACAGCTCTCATCAGTCTCCAGACACCAAAGCCACAGCTCTGAAAATATTTGTTTTGTGGACCAATACAAAAATGACTCAATAGGTCAGTTATTGCCTGTGGAATACAGCTTGGAAGTCACTGGCTTGAAAGAGCAGATCAAAACAATTTATATTGGCAATAAATAAAGGAATTAATGATGACCAAAAAAAGCATGTATTGTGTGTGCATATATATGCTCTTATGAGAGAGTGTGTTGGCTGTGCAAGACTTGCTTTAGTTTCTTAGGCCCCTGGTTCAAGAAAGTAATTAACCACATGGTTAAGTTCAGCCCTGTCCAGGAAAGAGTTTAGATGTGCATTTACCTTCAAACACATGCTTATATTTTACTTCAGTGAAAACTTAAGCATGTGCTTCCATGTCTTTCTGAATCAGAGTGAATTAGTTACTTCCTGCATCAAAATTACAGAAGTAATGCACTCATTCTCCTTGGATTCATATGAAATATTTTGCTCTCTCATGGTCAGCACAGCCATTGCTTTCATTTTTTCACAGATTTTCAATGTGAAGCAACTTGATAAGGTCTTGGTAGTTGCTGGAGTGATGCTGTAGCTGGTATGGTTCAGGAAATCGCTGAAAAAGCAAAGAGTGACCTGAAGAAGAATGCCTTGCATTCAAAAACTGGTCTGAGTGTATCCCAGTCATGCAACTGGTCCAGTGAAAGATATCGCACATCAAAATCCTTGCCTCTTTAATAAGGCCTTATGGGATAGAGAATCTAATATGGATTTTGGTGGCCTGCATATGGAGCGAGCCTCTTAGCTTCTTTACAAGTTTGTAACGATCAAATCCATTGGGAGCAAATATACCAGAATCCAGAAAAACTCAAAATTTCCAGAGATATCAAGAAAACCTTGATTCAGCCAGTGCCTCTTAATAGAGACATGTTTAGGAGGGACATGTGCTTTATTAAGATGACTGGTGAGGAAACAGTTCTTTTAGTGCCTTTTTAAAAGAGCATTGCAATCAGTTCCTGGGTATTGCTGAGTTCATATTTTGTGCTGGACAAGATGATTTTTCTTTTTTTTTTAATAAAATGACTGTACATAACTGAGATGGAAAATAAAATGCAGCATAAGAAATTCCTTTTTACATTTATGCTGAGGTAGCACTGGAGTGATGATGTAGCCCTGATTTGCCCAGGAAATATGCAAGATGCAAGTTTGGGGTGACATCTGTTATTGGAGCAAACACACAGTTGTGACTTGAAGAAGAGTAATTTATGTTCAAAAGCTTGTCTCAAATCTTTCCCAATCATGCAGTTGGTCCAATAAAAAGTAATCACCCCACAAGATATACTGGCTGCTTTGCTTTTAAGTATTTATATGCTTAAACTCACAGACGTGTTTCATACTATACTGCTCAGCTTTAGCTAGCCTTTAATTTAAAAAATGCTGTAAAAAGTTTAATTAGACTTCCATCCAGCAAAGCATTTCACCGCATTCCTAGCTCTAAGTTTATAAGAAACCCTGGTGAAGGTAAGATGGGCATAAGTGCTTTTGCTGGTTACTGGGACTTGCGCACTAAAAACAGTGCATAAGAGAGAGTTCTGCAAATGATACCCAGCAAAGATGCAAACTAGAGATTTGTCTGAGCTATACCTGCGGGATCTAGACCACAGAAAATATATCCTAAAGTTCGAACAAGGTTACAGTATTTGGGTCTGTATGGTAGGTAGAAGGCACATGTACTATATGGCTCTGATCCAAAGCCTGTTTAGGTCTTCAGATGAACTTCATCATTTGCTGCTAATTCAGTATAGTGATAGAGATGTTTTTGTGCCCCAACTGTGCGCATACCTTTGCTTTGTCCTCTCTGCCTCGCTATCTGTGAGACATCCTTTCATAAACCCACTTTTACTGTGGCCATTTTCTTTTTTTCAATCCAGTAGAAAGCATCTAAACATCATGGATTTAATGCTCCCATTCTCAGCACTAAATCAATGTTCTTTATGCATTTGTTCTTGGAACACAGGCCCATGCTGAATCATAATTCTTCTCTGATACCATAAACTTGGCCTACTTTCAGTCTGACAGAAACTGTTCCATTTAAGGAAAGGGGAAAAAAAAAATCTGGTGGTTACTTTAACCAGAATTATTCCAAGACTATAGGTTAATTCTTTCTATCCCTTCTCCGGCCCCCTCCACCTCTGCCCCCTTTCTATAAGGCACCGTTCCCTCCTTGAGCCCTCAGACCACTCCAGTTACCAGGAGGAAGCAGCTTGCAGACTAAGTTGTAAATGGCATTGTAACTGCTAGGAGCATAAAATATTAATGTCTTTGCACTGTAGTAACAGCAGGACAAGCTCAGCTATAAGACAGACTTGCTCAGTTCCTGACTGACCTCCTGTTTGATTATTTACTCCTTCAGTCGTTCTGTATTTGTCTATGGATAGAATGACACGTCTTGCTGCATAAGTGGATTTGACCAGAGATTAAAGCAGGTCTCCTGTGAAATACAGAAGAGCCCATTAAGAAAGGATTGTTTGCCAAACATGGTGGTGTTTCCTCCCGAGACCGTATAAAACACTGTTAGTTGAGGTAATAGAGGGCAATGATTGTGTTCCACCATCCTCCTCCTCCTCCTCGCACAACAACATGACAGTAAAGACCTTAATGAAATCCTTGAAGATCTTCAGCATAGTTGCCTTTTGAAACCTTTCCCATTGCCTTGCATAGCTATACAAAATTACAGAGTTTCCTCTGATGTCCAGTCAGTGAACCAAGGCAATGCCAAGTAATGTATCAGGTCAGTTAAAATTAAGCAATTTAACTCAAATTTGGAATATTTAATACCAGCAGCAAACTCCTCAGGATCCAAAGAGTATTAAGAACCCTCTACATTTGCATAATACATTTGAATAATGAATAACTTTGGGGATTCGGCAATCTGCTCATTGTGCAGATGGAAGAAGCAGCTACATTCCTCAAGTAAATCATTTATTCCAAATTATTCATTTGACTTTTCACTTAGCTTAGTGTCCCTTAGTCATGGCGAGCTCTTGAAGTGCGAAGGTAGACAAGTTATTTGAAAAGATGTTGTCTTGAGACTCCCAGTCCAGGTTTTCAGATTCAGACACTTTTTAGATATTTACCATGAACTGAGTCAAGCTTGTTTCAGTTCACTCATAGCCCAAAGAATGAAAAGTTCCCTCCTTGGAGCTTGCTGTGTCACCATGGAAAAGAAAAGGATTTTCCAATAGGGGTGCATGTTGGAGATCACAATTATGGATGCAGCTGAAGAGATGACTGCATTGCCTTTTGCTTTGGTAAGTGAAAGGCAATGACCTCTGGCTGTAAAGTGGCAGTAAGCGGTATGGTTTTTTTTTTTAAAGAAAGCAGCAGCAAACTTTGTGAATGTCTTTGAGAGATATATATATATATATATATATATATAAACTTAAGAAAAAATCCTGCCTAAAACAAATACATTCTGGTCTGTAGATCAGCTGCCATTCATTGCAAAGTCTTTATTTGAAATTTGGGATGTTTCAGGTTTGATCAGACAGATCTCATGCTACTCTTTCTGTTCCTTCCTTAGAGAAGTGTAGCTTTTACAAATAAGAATAGACTCAAGTTTCCAAATGAGAATACAAAATTACTTTTCTCAGAAGATTTGCAGAAAACTTTCTGTATTCCTGGATATTTTTGCTGGTAAGTGCTTTGGATCAAATTAATTGCTAGTATAAATTGGTCCCACTTCATTGAATTTTATCTGGGTTTTTTTGTTTCACTTCACTTGGTTTTACATAAGCCTGAATCCTACTTTAAGTTTCAAGTTCAAAAAGTCCCAAATCTCAAAGCACAACTTAGCCAGTATCGAGTTTTGTCTGGTTTGCCATAGAATATGGGAGACCCGGGTTCATGTGAAATTAGAACTAGGATCCTTTTTAACCTTTCTAGGGGTTTGAATTTTTGATGAACAGCCTGAAGCCAGTCAAGATTTATATGATTTGAGGCTTTCTTTGGAGTATTTTTCAATACTCTCTTTTTACCTGAGGTACAACAGAAAATAGAAAATAAAGGCATATGGGGATATGATTTTCTTTGGGTTTTTAGCAGGTTTTGAAGCATATTTTGGCTTCTCTACTCATTTCCAATCAGTTTAATGCTTTGTGATTCAGTGTGCACACAGCCAAAGGCAGATCAGGATGGGCACACTAGGGGATAGAGTGGAAATTTCTTACAGATGGTGTTTCAAAATATATTATTTATTCAACTTGTGATTGACTTTTGTTGGTAACATTTTGATTACAGAAATACAGGACAGTGAATGATTTAGTCTTTATCCATTTTCCACAGTGTTAACAAAGAGGTTCATTGTGGAAGCGATTGGAACTACTTTCAGCATTGTTATGTATATAATTAGAAAAATGAATATTAGAGGTATTGGGTCTGATTCTTCTATTACTTGTAAATCAGAAGTCACTCATTGATCACTGGGCCTCTGCCTTGCATCTGTATTATGCTGCTGTGTAACTAACTTGACTTCAGAGGAGCATTTCCACCAGTGTATGAGTCTTAAACTTAGAGGGCAAGCTCTTTGTGACAGGGGCCATTTTCTTGTTTTATGAGTGTACAGTGCCTAGCATAATTGGGCTCCAATCTCTGACTGCAGCCTCTAGGTATTACCGCACTAGAAATAGTAAATAATAATCAAACTATTGGCTGGAACATCAGGTGGTATAAAATGTTTGAAGTCCAATATTGACTTTCATCACTTGATTATCCATGGCCATAGTGCGCAATCCAAATCTGGTAGAGCTGAAAATGTCATCGCTCCAAAGGTTTGCACAGACATATCATAGGAGAGAGATCTTTGATATTTTGACCTTGTGATTGGAAAACAGGAAGAAAGAGAGAGATGGTGCCACCGTGTAAATCAGGGGTCAGCAACCAAAGGCCCATGGGCCGGATATCGCCCCTGGATAAGGGGCTTCAGCGGTGGGTGCTTCCTAACGTGCTGTGATGACAAGAAGCGGCGGCAGTGTTGGCTGCATCCTAGCACCTGCCCATGTCTGACTTCAGTTCGTTCACTTTGGCCCACAGCCTGGAAAGCTTGCTGACTGCTGGTGTAGATGGCTTCCTATTTAAAGTGCAAGTTCTTCTGCTACAGGGGTGTAGGTTGTAGCCGCGTTGGTCTAAGGACACAGGCAGACAAGTTTCTTTGAGTGAATCTGATATCTTTTATCAGACCAACTTAAATAGTTGGAAAACAATTATTAAGCAAGATTTCGGGTTCAAACATTTCCAACCATCATGAAGTCCCCTACCTCTCTGCAGAAATGTGGCAAGCTCCTATAAATGGTTCTACTCTGGGACACGCTTGTATCTACTGTGAGGGGAATGCATTTGATGGTTGGGCATCAGCTATTTTTGGGTGTTTTATAGATGAGACAATTAGGCTGCTTTAAAAGTGCAGTGGCATGAGTGTGCTTTGTCATTTGACTCAAGAATGCAAAGAAAACGCAGGGTTGAAATAAGAAGGAAAACGGGGAAAGAAGCAAGTGAGGATTCAGTTGCTACGGTAGAGCTCACTCTCACAATTAATGAGAACTCTGGAGATGACCGTAGAATTGCTGCATGGTGTTAAATGTGCAGCTGACACATGGGGAAAAGGATTAGATCATTTCACTGGCTGACTTTTGCTGCTTTATTATTATTGCTGTTGTTCTTGGCTGAGCACTGACACTGTTGAGCAATGACCCAACTTTCAGAACACACAGTCCCCGCTTCAAAGAGCAAGATCCAAATCCTTCGCTTGCCTGGAACCTGACCGATGGCTGCTGGGGCTCCAGGTTTGAAAGAGAAGTCTGTCTGTGTGTCAAACCTTGTAGGAGCCTTGATTCAGGTTTGCAAAGAGAATAGATT
Organism: Alligator sinensis; assembly: GCF_000455745.1. Taxonomy (NCBI): domain Eukaryota; kingdom Metazoa; phylum Chordata; order Crocodylia; family Alligatoridae; genus Alligator; species Alligator sinensis. Next base: position 732,901 of record NW_005841873.1, read on the forward strand.
CATTATACACCCAGGAATGGTTAAAGGGGACAAGCAAGAGCTGTGCAGATACAACCCTTGTTGCCCCACTACCTGCTGGATCCACATTGCTGCTGCCCTCCAGACCCCCTCCACCACCAGTGGGGCTACCACTCCCCCACAGTGACCTCTGGCCCTGTGGATCCAGCCCAGAAGGCACCCCCAGATCCAGCCCAAGGGAAATCTGACACCTCCGTTTCGGTGGATTAACACTGGATGGCTTCACAGAACACATCTAAAGGAAAAGTTTGAATGGAAAAATAGGGTGCAAATCACAAATGATTTGCAGGCTTTGTTCTTGATTCAGGAGCTTGGATGAAACCTAAAGCTTAACAAAATAGGTCAAGTTCCAGGAAGAGCAAAAAATTGAAGCACTGGAGACTCATTTTTATGACTTACACATACGTGCCCGGGTTCTTTAACATCCTGACAAAGGACTCTTCTATAATGTGTGGACTGGAGGACGATCTTCCACCTATAGGTAGAGATGGAAGGACTGCTATCTTTTTGTCATTACATTTAGTTCCTGCAGCACATTAATGCAGTTTGCTCGGCAATGTAGAATTGGGAGATAGGACTCCAGAAATTGGCCTCCGTTATTTTGACAAACACAAGCATCGCTCAGTGATCCAAAAAATGAACAGACACGGCAGACAGCGTTAGTGCAGAGCCTCCAAGCACGTCAGTGCAGATACAAATGTAATGATGTTTTTAGAGTGGGAGAAAAGTATGTGAGCACTTTCAGCTGTTACTTGGAGAGAACTTTGATCATTAGGGCTAAGCTAATGGCTCTGAGGAGCTGTCTTGAATAACAAGTCTCCATGCACTTCCAACTTGGCTCAAACCTTATCTTGCACATCCCCAACTAAATTAAAGTGTAGAGAAAGAAGAATGTGTTGATTTCTTTGGTAGTGATATAAAAAAGACTCCAGACAAGGGCTATTCTTTCTGAGAGGGTCTTTGGAAAGGACCATCCATAGGGAAAATATCTCCTAGACACAATATTTACTAGATTTTTTTTTCTTGAAAGTAATATGGTTTGCTTCTTTTGCTCGGCTACAGATTCAATCATCTCTTCATTTAGGAGGAAATGTATTGATAGGCACTTACATTATCAATGCATCGTGCCAGCCCTTCTTTAGAAACTAAAGAAAAGAACAGGAGTGCATCTTGAATTTACTGTCTGAGTCCCCAAGGCCGGGAATAGACTCTCTCCAGTGGTGGTGCAAGCACCTACTCTGGACTCCTTTAAGATGTGTTTGGACGCTTATCGTGCTGGGATCTTTTGACCTCAGCTGACTTCCTGCCTCTGGGGCAGGGGGCTGGACTCGATGATCTTCCAAGGTCCCTTCCAGCCCTGATGTCTATGAAATCTAGCAGTTTATTATTTTGCTCCTTTGTTCTAATCCAGCAAAATAGGAGAAAAAGATTTGTTACTCATTTGGAAGGAGAAGTCCTGGAATATAACAGTCCACAATATAACCTTTCACTGGGAAAAAATGATCAGGATCAGTAGAAAGTCAGAATGGAGTTCGAATTCATGGCCTGACAGTTTCAGTTCCCAATAACCCAATCATTTTACTACCCTTATTGGGCATCTCAGACGGACATTTAACTATATGGGGGGTAGGAGATGCACGTGGTTAGATCTTCAGCTCTTGTAGATCAGGACCACTCTATTTGGAGTCACAGGAGCGTTTGCGTGCATTTAAAAGGTCAACATGCACTTAAGTGTGTTGGGAATAGACACTGCGTAAAATATGCACAGATCCATGTTAAAAAAATAATCAGACCTGCACATTAGAAGAAATCTGTTTGTGCTAATGAGCTGGGACTCAACCGTCTTTGCTTTCTTTCTTATCTTTTCATTTACCACTTGAATACCAATGCCCTTCCACCCATAATGGCTGGGAGGTATGATTCATTCCTTTCTAAAACTCTTTGAGGAACAAAGTGTTTCTTTTTCTTTTGCTGCTGGTATTTGGAGTCAGGTTTTAGCATGTGCAGCAGGTGTCTGTAGCTGAGATGCAAAAGATAAACCTGTAGGTGTACCCATCCCACTGGTTCTTTTGGGATAACATATTCTATATTAAATACTTTAAAGACTTATGAAGCAGCTTTAATTCCATTTGCATTTCTTCCTAGAGGGTGTAGCAGTCAGAAATCTCAAAGTATATTGCCTAATCCATTTCCAAACTTGGTATATTAAGGTCTGCAAGCAAAACTCATTTTTGATGCTATACAGAAGGGATACAGAAGCAGGGGGAGTGGAGAAGAGACTGGGGAAAATTTTCTTCCTCTGGTAATCCACTGAACTACCAGCATTGCAGCAGTGTCAGCCACTCAAAAAAATGGTGCAGCTCAAATTGATTTGGAAGATGGAAAATAAAAGGCTCTGTTAAAGTAGGGAATTCACACTTTTATATTGGATCAAATGCAAACAGAGCAAAAGAGAGCAGGGAGAGAGGGCCCAGTTGAAAGCAGGTTTCCCTCCAGCTCCACAGGCTGCCAGGAGGATGCTGATGTGCTGTCAAGGACCATTTTGTTTTATCCTGGGCCTGGTTTTTAATCTGGGAACATTTTGTTGTTGCTGTTGTCAATACATTTGTTACTTCCACAGTGCTGGTCTGCAAAACCGGCAGCCTTCCTGATTACCTGCAGCTGAAAAGAAAGTTTTTCTGGTTAGGTTTGGGGGATTAGGAAAAGTTCCATTAGGGAAATGGGACTGCACAAGGGAGATGCCATGTGACAATCACCCCTGGAGTGGCAAAATGTTGTGATATTGAGCGCTTTGCAACCTAAAGGGAAAATCCCCCTCCCCTTGTCTTTCTACCCTGGGCTTTGGAAACCCAATGCAGAGAGGGCTCTTGCCTTAGGGATCCATCATCAGCTTTACAGAAGTACGGTGCCTCTGGATCTGGGGCAGTGCTCAGCCTGTTCTGTGCTAGGAGCCAGGAGGGCTATATCACACATCAGCTCTTACCGTCTTATCCATCTCTAGCTGACTTGCAGCATTGTTCAGCTGCAGCAATGTCAGGTATTGCAGGTTGCCTGCAGTCACTAGGCCAAAGTCATATTAAGGCTGCGCTAGTCGCCGAGGAAAGGTGCTGCTCTCTGGAAGGTGTGGTGCTCTGTCACTGCTGGGAAGGTGGGAGATGAGACAAGGGCTTGGGATTCATTCTCATGGCATGTATTTAGGGTAAACCCAATGCTAAACGCTTGCTGGGCATACTGCAACCACCATGCCAGTCAAATCTCTATTCTCAGGTACATCCTTACCAGTCTCCATAGGGTTGCAGAGATATGAATGGTTAACTCTCTTCTGGCCCCTTTCATCTGGCAGTTGCTGTTCATCACATTGTAGTAGACCCCACTCCCCACATGTCCCCAAGATGTTTGGTGCCCTAGGTATACCATGACTGCCCTGGGTTCTCTAGGCACTCATCTCCTCTGGCTCTGGTGTTCCCTAAAGCACTGACACACTTCATATCAGTGAACAGATCCCTTTATTAGCACTGCCAGAAATAAGAATGCACATGTCCTTTACACAGTTTCTTTAATGGTAACATACCCAATCTGAATGGAGTTCCTGACAAAGCCCTGAAGGCCAATAAGCTGAAGAGCACGAGGTTAAATTGGTCTTGCTGTGCTGTGTTTGGGCTGTCCTGCCAGCCTGCAGGTTGTAGCCTTGAATCCGTGGGTGCTGCTGCCTTCCCAGCAGGTCAGCAGGGTGCATCTCTGTTCAATTCTTGGGCTACAGACTTTTTGGCTTTCCTTTCCCTGCCAACTTCCAGCTTGCTGCTGCTCCTAATCCAGTGCAGTTGCTGAGTGACCTCTTGGCCTCTGGTTGTTCTACTCTGTCCTGTACTAGGGTGATGAGGGGACTTTCTGCTGGCTGATTCTGAATGAGTGGATTATATCAGTGCCCAGTAGGAAGTCAGCAGGTTCAGGGTGGCATTATTTTTGCTCCTGGCATTTCTGGACATTGCTTTTCCCTTTCTGTCCTTCTTAGTCCCCAAAGCCAGGAACAGAATCAATGCAGTTGGAGGCTTCTTGCAGCTTTGACTTCTTAATTTTCCATGCTGGAGGAGGTGCCACTGTCTCTGGAAGTCTAACCTGACAGACCACAGAAGCCTGGAAAAATCAGACTTTGCTCACAATTTTCTTTTTTCCAGTGGAGAAAGTGTTTCAGTTGTGGCCCATGGACAGACGAGCCATGAATGTCATCCAGGAGAGGAAGTCTAGGAAGCGGGGTGTGGCAGTCGGTTCCTGGTGAGATGTGATGATAACCAAGGAGGCGTTCCAGTGAGGCTTCTCTGAGACACCCAACAGCCAGTGCATTGTCACTCTAGATGGGAGCTAAAATTGCTCCGGGTCCTTTAGTGGGTGAAATCTTAACCGGCAGCTTGCAGAAAATATGCTGATTCCTTGACCAGAGGAAAAAGAACGTGTGCAGACATTGTCATGTCTTCAAATTGCCGATGGGAAGCAATTAATCAGTAAGCAAAAGGAGTTGTGATTGTTTGCAGTTCTGCATGTTGTCTGTCACAGCATTTTCCATCCCATTTATGTCTTTCTATGGAATGACCCTGATTAGGTTTTGCTATGGTGGTTTAACAGCCATGACGCACGGGACTGGGTTCCCCACTGCGATGCATTGGCTCTGTGGTAGGTGTTACAACATAGGCACATTCTTTTAGCAACTTTAGTGGTATGATAGGTGTGGATTTTGCTTAAAGGCATCAAAGACACTGTTGTGCAAAAATGCTAATGTAGCTGCTTGGCTCCTAATGCGTGTGCTGGTTAGAACTTCTTGGCATAAAGAGTGTATTAATTTGAAGTTGCTGCTGTTGTTTCCTTATTATAATATGCAATAGGAAAAGCTTAGGACTCCATCTAGCAAAGCACTGAAGTGCATGCTTAATTTTAAGAATGCAAAAAAAAAAAAATCCCATTGCCTGGGACTGCTGAGATTCATAAATTTAAATGTGCTCGGAGGTGTTTAGTATGATGGAATGGCAGGTTAAGCTAGTGAGTGTGTCTTCTAAAATAACCCCTCCTGATACCAGCAGTTTTTGCTTACTGAGTTAGAAAATTGTGGATACTAAACTAAATTTGCCCAGCCTAGCTTCATTAAGTTCACTAGAGTTGTACCTGCTTACATCACAAGAAAATGTGGCCCATTTTTTTGCCAGTTATCTTTGAGTAACATTTTAAAAAGCTCTGAAGGAGCCCAAGGGCCAGCTTTCCAGTGGTGTTTACATGCTGAACGAAAGAGGCCCCTCATGGGGCTTTTGAAAGCATCTAAGCCTATTAGACATCAACATCTCATTTTCTGACCTGACTTAGGTACTTAGGAGCTTTGTTTCACTGAAAACCAATGGGATTTAGGGTCCTGAATCACTCGAAAATGTGCTTATCAATTTAATTTCTTTCTCTATTCTTAAGACCTTGATCATAGGAATGTAGGGCTGGAAGGGACCCCAATCTATTAAGTAAAATAAATATTCATGACATGGATTTCAATCCTTATTAAGTTCCAGGTTCTATCTTTTTCTGTCTAGCAGTTCCTGAAGACCATGTCTAGCAAAAGCCGTAATTAAATAGATACGCTTTTAAGCATGGGTTAGATCAGCCTCTTCCGTACATGGCAAGCTTCATGTTAAATTGCTTTCCAGAAATGTTCTGCTAATAGAGCTATAGAAGAATCCACTGAAGGCAAGTTACTGTCTGAGAGGACAGGAATGACTCCATCCAAAAGAAACAACAGTGTTGAAATAGTTCATTTTATTACAGGTGCCCCTCTGTGCACCACAGAGTTGAATAATTGCTGAGCACTTGGATAGGAAAACAGCCTTGTAAACAGTGAACAAATACAATTGCTCTTGGATAATAATTCATTGATTTAACTAGCTAATTGGGCAAGGAAAGAAAGAGATTAAACAACAAGTTTTGGTTTAGGTTTCAGCTAGGACATAAGAACAGGAACCTTGGCTCTCATGGGTGTTCCCAGTTCATCAGTAAACCAGCTTTAATAAAAGATCAGGAGCAGAAAGTGAAGGAAGATTATTCGCATATCCCTGACTTAGGTCACTAGATTTTACCTACCTCTTATTTGATGTTACCCCTGGCCTCAGGGATACCTTAAGGCAAACCTAGAAATTAGGTTCAGCTCAAGGTGATAGCACCTTGAAGCATGCTAGTCAGCACTCCCGTTTGCAGTTCTCCTCTGTGCAATTTCCATGCCTGCGAAAGGGATTCTGTCTTCATTAGTGCACCTATCATGAATTTGGGATTTGCTATATAGTTGACAGTCACCCTCTTTCTTGTACTCACCCACTGTAAAACCATGGCAGGTCTGCACTGTTGCCTGCCTCAGCATTGCCTGTGCTTCAAATGCTTTTCCTGCCAGGACGTTGAGGCAATAAGGAGAAGCTTGTATGTGTGGCTAGTGACGTCCTTTTTTTAAATTTATTTAGTTAGTTAGTTTCCCATGTTAGGCCAGTGGAACGACTTCTCTGTTTCATGCAACTTCTTTCATGGGTAATGCTTAGCGTATATTTGGGTCTGAACCAGAAGGAAGAGACAGTCTTCTCATTTATTTTGTGAATGTTCTCTCTAAGGTAATTATGGCCCCTACTGTTCACTGCCTCTCACTCTTAAATGCGTTTGCATTCCTATTCTTAGTGAAGTGCAGAAATATGCTACCCCCATTTTCCGCAGGGGGAACATAGAGGCCGAAGGACAGATTTCTAAAGGTATGAAGGGTCCCTAAGTGACTTAAATCCAAACTTCCTATATTCTGCATTAGTGCCCCCTAAACATCAGACCATCTTTGTTCTCTAAGCTCAGTGCTTTGGCTGCTGGAACCATCTACCTGGTACTTGGAGTACACTGGGTATATCCAGTGGCTTAGCAAAGATATTGGCCTGCAGTTGTTCTCAGGCTACCCTGGCATTATCTCAGTTGCCATGCTCATTTTTGTACTACTAATAGAAGACCCAATCCTCATCTTGCAAGAACATGACATCTATCAGATAGAGTCTCGTGGAGACCAGCCAGAACCTATGCAGGCAGAATGAGCAGCCGGGTGGATGGGATGGGATGGGATGGGGCTGTGGATGGGTAGAGAATCATGGCTGGGAGTGGGGCCGGTGGGTAGGGCCAGGATCGTGGGCCAGGATTGTGACAGCACAGCGTCGGGGCCCAGGGTAGAGCTATGATCCTCTGCCCGCAGATCCCCATGATGGGTACTGGTTCTGTGGGCAGCAGATTGAGCTTCTGCCTCAGGCCCCGGCCCTGTGCTGTCACCACCCCACGATCCCAAGCCCCAGCCCTGCCTGCCCGTTTCACTCCTGGATGCTGCTCCCTGCCCACCCGCAGCCCGCCCCCCCCAGGCACAGCGCGGAGGCCAGTTAGGGAGTTTGATGAGCTGTTGTGGGGGGTGGGGAGGGTGCTGACCCAGCACGGTGAGGGAGGGGAAGCGGGGTGCTGACCTGACAGCAGCTCACCAAAACGTCCTAAGTGGCCCTACAGCCCAAATAATTGCCCACCCTGTTCTAACCCAGCCAGCTCCAGATGTATAAATAAGGATGGGAGCAGAATCAAACTCATGATGCCTTTTTTTTCCCGGGGCCTGCTACTCTGTTGCCTGTCTCTATGCACTATTTTAAAATACCATCTCCCATAACAGGAATTCCAGTTTATTACTCACTGGTGCCTCTGGTGCATTTAAAAATGAATTATCCCGGTTCACTTCCAACAGAAACTTGGCACAAGCAAGAGGAGAATCTGATCCAAAGAGAAACTCAAGTAAAGAATCTAACTATCACAATATTCGCAGTTCTTGCTAAACCCAGTTATTTTTAGATGACACAAGAATGCTGCTCATACAGAAGTTATGCCCAGTGGTCCTCTTTCTTGTACAGGTCCCTCACAAGTGGACTTTAAATAACCATGGTAACACTACAATCAATGCCAAGACAGAAAATAAGATTGGAACGAGTGGGAATCCTGAATAATTGTTCATTTCTAAATTTCATAACAGATTTCCAGAGGTTACCTAGCAGTCAAGCAGTTGTCATCCCCCCAAAATAACTGCTAATGGTGGGAGGAGGGGAAAAGGGAATCATTATGCTGAAGTGATGAGCAAAGAGGTCAGAAAGTTGCATAGGAGCAGGAGAAGTCGTTTCCTGTAGTATCATTAGCAGTATTTTAGAGGAGAGGCTCGATAATTGCTATGGTAATTTGGAATGGCTTTTGACTGTGAGAACATGGAGGTAATTTTTTACATTGGTTTCTTTGCTAGTGGGAGACATTTTCATTAAAACAAGGCAGCATGGTGCAGCAGACGGGGCGCTGAACTGGGACTTGGGGATCTCAGTCCTATTCCTGGCTCTGACGTTTGCCTGCTGTCTGGTTCTGGCAAGTCACTTTTTGCTTCTCCAGGCCTGTTTCTCTTCCCATAGTTGTTGGTAAGGGCCCGGGGAGGTGGCAGAGCTTGTTTCTCACTGTCTGTCAATACAGAAGTTGGACCTCATCTTACCTGATGTTTCTATCCCCTCCTGAAGAAAGAGCAACTAAGCCCCCGTTGTTCAGCCAAACCAATAACATCCTTTAGGTTGTGTTATTATTTCATCTGTCATGATCTAGTAACCATGTACCTTTTGATGATCCTTTCTTCCTGATTTTGGCAGAGGTTATGTCTCTACCACTAACCCTCTTGAACCTGCAAAAGGCTGCAATTCCCATGATACAAGAGGGGCATCAGCAAAGAGGCTTGCACCCTCTGCCTGTCAGACAGCTGTTATCTGCCAGGAGGGTTGTGGCAGGATTAGTGGATCAGAGACTACACCAGTCTCCCAGCCAGTCCATTTCTGTCCCTGTGGAAGGAGAGTTGCTGCAAGAGCAGCTGTGTTGGTATTGTGTTAGCATCAGTAGATGCAGTTTGATTCTGCTGCCACTCACTCACTGCCCTGATGTGGCAGAGAATTTGTATCTTGTTAAATCAGGGATGGGCAAAATATGGTCTGTGGATTAGATCTGGCCTGCGGAGGGGCTTTATCGGGCCCACGGCGAGTCCCTCGGTCCCACCTGGTTCAGGCACCCTTCTGCCATGATGCGTCCTGCCACCCCCTGAGTGTGCAGCAGGACTGGGGTGGCTTTGCAGCTGGACAGCCTTTCTAGGCAACCCAGGTGGCAGCAGCTCCTGGCTGCCACCGCCCCTGGCCCCAGCCCTACAGTACTGGCAGGGACATGTGCACAGCCCTGCCCCATGCCTGCTGCGGACTCACCTGCTCACACTGAACCACTGCAGCAACAGCAGTGCTGGTGGGGTACTTCCATATACATGACACAAACGCACACAAATCAGGACAAAAATATCTTTTAAAAATAAAATTAAAATACGTTATTGTAGATGTTTGATTTTTAGTATATAATTTTTTCCTGGTTCCTAGATAGCAAACCCCCTTCCCAAAAGGAGTACTTCTGGGGCAAGGGGAGGGACTGCTAGTGGCAAAGGTCAGGGGTTAGGGGGTGGGGCTTCCAGTTGCAAGATGGTGACCGGGGGTGTGGCTACCCTTGCGGCCCTTGGCAGCTCACCAAAACTCATTAAGCAGGCTTCCAGCTGAAATAATTGCCTGCCCCTGTGTTAGGCCATGTGTAGATGAAACGAGGGCTGTGTGTGCATGACACTTTTTAAAGCGGGGTTAATGCTTTTGCACCGCTTTAATGGTATCGGTGTTTGCATGCCTCAGTGGGGTATTGTGTATTAATTCCAGCTGCTGTAGAAAATTCAGCAGTGTAACACGCCTTAAATGACTTTGGGCGCAGCAAACTAAAACTTCTCCGAGGAGTTTTACTTTGCTTCCCCTGCGGCCGTGGAGTGAAGCACTAGGCTCTGTGCAGCTCCACATCTCTGCAGAAAACCCTGCAGGCAGCCTGGCAGCAGCCCGGGAAGGCAGGCTCTGCCTAAGAAAAGTGGTGAGCCTGATCTTTTCCCACCCCGCCCCCTCCCTCTTGGAGTCTGCCTGCCCACCTGAGGTGTGTGGGGGCCCGGTGCTTCCCTCTGTGGCTGTGGTGCCCCCCGGCACCACCGGAGCCGGGTGCCTGTGGGTGGTGCTCCCTGGGGGCAGGGGGGGCACATCTGCCATGGAAGGAAGCCCAGCCCCTCCTGCAGCCCAGGAACCACTCGCCCTCTCTCCCCGCTGCCGGAGAGGCAGGTAAGTCAGGTGTGCACATGACATGGGGGTTTAATCAGCCCTAAATTGAAGTGGTGTTTTTAAAAACCCACTGCTTCAATTTAGGGCCCCTGTTTAGTCTACACGCCCTTAAATGCTAACCTTGTGATGGCCAGCATCATTTACCATTTAGTTGTAGGTCTGAGGAAGAATGATTACCTGTATGAATCAGCTGTGCCTAAGAATGATTCTTAAATTGACACGCACATCAGTCCAATAGGACAGATATGCACATGCCAGCATTTCTAGGGCAAGAGGCCCAGACATCATTGGTGAGATGCTTATCTCTTCAAAAATAGAGATGTGTCATGGTAATGGCAACCTCTTTTTTTTGTTTCTCCCCATCTTCTAATTCTTGAACATTCAGGGACAGAGAGACCGACCAAGCCTTCCCCCCAGCACCAGGTGATTCCTAATAAAGTCACAACCACACTAGCACAAATTTAGCCTTTGTTTGGGGTGGGTGCAGGGAACATAGTTCCCCCCCATTTGACTCGGAGGTTTGAAGAAGGTTGTATTTTGTGTATTTCTTGCACTGGATTAGATGGTGGTTGTCCCTTGTGTTTATTTCTCTGTCTACCTACCATTGTCGTAGATGATGTAAAAAAGAGACTGGGTAGGGTTTACAAGACTGTACATTAGGTAACAGATATTTCTATGGGAGAGATTTGCATGACTTACAATCTTTTCCAATTCCACCAGCATATTTTAGTCCTGTATTTTTAATTGAAGTGACAAATTTAATTTGAATTAACAACCTTTTCTCATTTTGAACTTGGGGTGCAGAATATTTATTGGTACAGAATATTTATTTGCTATTGGGGTTTCAGTAGTCCATATAAATGAACATCACCAATACGTAACAGCAAAGCTAGTGGAAACTACTACTCATGAAGTATAGACACAAGGCAATAGAATTTGAAAAATGTGGTTGACCAAATTGTGGCTGTAAATTTTGCAAATGCATCCTTCAAGGCATGCATTTGGAAGTCCTGTAATTACCCCTAAATTAGTGTAACGGTGTGTTGGGGGAGGGTGGGTGCAAATGAGGCACCAGTCCTAGGTGTTAACTTGGGGTGGGGGCACAAAAATAGCAGCCATTACTGGTCCTGGTGACTACACTGTCCCATGCATCGCCACTGCTCAGGCTCCAAAATTGTCTAGCTATGTTCCTGTGCCCAGCTGACAAGACAAGGGCTTGTGTGCATGGACACGTGGAGTTTGCTTTGGTGTTCATGGAGTTAACTTTCAAAATTTCTGCACAGTTTTTAGTTTGATGCTAATTGAAAAATTGGGTCCACGTCCTATTTCCATTTAAGTCAATAACATCCCATTGACATTAGTGGGAACAGAGCTACAATCCTTAACGTGATGCTTTTTCTAGCATCTTAGAGCAAAATATATTAATTGATAAAGGTTCTGTATTGTTCATTTTTATAAGACACTTTCAACTTTCCTGAAACTAAAATTGCCCACAAATCCTGTCTACATGCAGGCATAAGCAAATGTATGGTTCTTTTTTCATTAAGCTGATTAAGTGTTAGCAGCACTTAACTAGGTGATTTGTCTTTTGTGTTAAACTGGTCTTTATTTGCACCCGAATAGAATATTACCTTGGGGATGCCATTTATTACAGTCATTTATAATGAACAAGATCGGTATGTCCACATGCTGGGGAGGAGGGATGTGAAACCCTTTTTTCCATGTATTTAACATCTCAGTCTCTTATTGGGTTTTAGTTCTTGCCTTGTTCTCTACAGGTGCAAGCAGATGACCTACCCTGATGACCTGCCCCAGATTTCGGTGGTGTTTATTTTTGTAAACGAGGCACTGTCTGTCATCTTGCGCTCTGTGCACAGTGTTGTGAACCATACTCCATCCCATTTGCTCAAGGAGATCATTCTGGTGGATGACAACAGTGATAACGGTGAACATTACTAACATCTGCCTTTTATTCTTATGTGTTTTATCTTGTGTTTCCTAATGGGACTGACATGTAAACCAAGACTACCTTGCCTGCTTCTATTTAAATGGAGTTTTCTAATATTTGCCTGTATGGGAATTCAGTCAGGGCTCATCTAAATGAGATGGATTGGGGAAATTCACAAATAAAACTTCTGATTTGTAAATAAGAAGTTAGATCTCAAACTGGTGAAAATGAAAATCAAACTATCTTCCTTGAAGTCAGTAGGGCTGACCAACTGCAGATCTGGTCCCATGAGCCCAGTAAGGTTGTGCTACTAAATTACTGAAATGACCCACTTGAGTAATTATGTATTGGCATCAGTAAGGTTTGTAAGACCTAATATATTCTTGCATAAAATTCTTGACAGAATATAAAACTTTACCAAAACTTGGTGTTTTTTTAAGGGTTCAGACAGTTTATTCAGTTGCCAAATTTCCACCAGGACAATATGTTAGTGAATAGCCCCAAATCTCAAATTTAACAATTATGTTTAAACAGGAAATTGAGGCTACTGAGTCTTTCTGAGGATAGCGTCTTCTCTTGTCTACCTAGGGATAACTAGGAAGCAATTCCACTGAAGTCCACACAGTTGTTCCCAGTTGACTCGGGTGGGAGTTAAGATCAGAATCTGATTCTGAATTGTTTTGGTACTCAACATCTATCAGTTAGCTTGTTTGAATCAAATGACAAGAATGGGCACAAAGCCAATGGAACAATGAAGTCATGAAGTTAATGAGGACAAAAATAACGTGCAGTAACTAATATTCATCTTGACGGGACTAAAAATATAGATCAGCATGACCTTTTCCTTGTTAACAATTATGTTGTAAAGGTACATATTCTTTTTGTTTCACGTTGTTTCTTCCTAAGAAAAAAAAATGAAGATTCAGTGTCTTCAAATAGCTCCAGCTAAAATAAGATCTCAAGTATAGCATTTTCCTGCTAGCCCAGCAATTTAAACCCTCCTTTTTCAGATAGTAGTCTTTCTCGAGAACTTCAAAAAAGTGGGTGAGAGAGAGAAACAAAGAAATAAAATAATAATGATGCTGATGATAATAAAATCCACACCCAAAAAATACAAGATATAGAAATGCTTGGTCAAATTCTACTCTCACTTATACCGGGTTGATTATCAAGTCATTATTTAAGTTTAGTGGGGTTATTTAGGACACTGACCAGTGTAAGCGAGCAGAATTTGAGTCAGTGACTGCAAGTAGCTTTCCCCACTGCTTTTCAAGGTAATTAAGGATGAACCAGATCCTCTGGTTTGAATGGTAATTGTTCTATTCTGTAATGTGGAGTGCCTCAACAGAGGTCCCTAATGCCATGGAGGCTACCACAAATGTATTTAGTGAATATATAATAAATAAAATCTTGTAAGTAAAATTTAGTCTAAATAATAACAAGGCTGAGGCTTTTTAAAGAAGCAGATACCTGTCTTAACAATTTGTCTCTTTATGAGCCTATTGAAAGGAAGCAGCTGGTGAATTTGGACTTGCATGTAATTAAATGAGGTAAATGGAACAGAGAAGGGGGCCTGGTTTTTGATTTTCAGTGCCAGGTTTATTTTTAAGATGAAGATATATGTGGTTACAGCTTCTGAGTGGCATCTAAGTGCAAACCCTTAAGCTCCCAAGTCTCATTCTGATTTGGCTCAGTGAAGGCACTAGGAAAATTTATCATTGGCAAGTGTAAATCAGAAGCACCTCCACTGATGTCAACCGAGTGACCGTAGTACATGGTCAGAACTGGGACTGCAACTTCAGGTACCCAAGAAGTTGTCCAGGGAATGTATAAAATAATTATTTTGGAACTGATTCAAGCTTGAATTTCTCTAAACATTGGACAAAATCCCAAGTCTCATATTGAGCCCCAATGTCTATAAAAGCCAGTTTCTACAATCTAATAACCAGACTGCATCAGGGGAGATGTAAAGAAACACCTCAATTCCAAGCCAAGGCCTTGGGATTTGGCCTGCTTACGTGAGCAGAATTTGCCAATTATTTGGAAGCAGCTAAACTTCGGGATTTTTTCCCCTGTAGTCTTAAAAATGTTTGCTCCAGGATAAATCAGAATGAATTAAGATGCTCTGTTCTTGGTTGGACTCTCTTTGAGAGCGTGCATATGTTTCTATTTTGCAGTTGAGCTGAAGTTTAATCTGGATCAGTATGTCAATAAGAGATACCCAGGCCTGGTGAAAATAGTGCGTAACAACAAACGGGAAGGATTGATTAGAGCCAGAATCCAAGGCTGGAAAGCGGCAACCGCTCCCGTTGTTGGTTTCTTCGATGCTCATGTTGAGTTCAACACTGGCTGGTAAGACATGTTGATGGCCACATGCCTGTCTGCATTCTGTACTTCCCACTGGGAGATCAGTGCTATTACACTGTATCTTGCATCCCAAATGCTTGAGATTTGTTCAGTCACAGGGGAGGCAGGACAACTGCAGGGATGAGCTCACAGGAGGCTGTTGTTACAACTACATTAGCAATTTAATTTTAATAATGTAGCCCTGTAAATTGTGGAAGCCTTCTGCAGTGGCTGCTAGATCCATGAAAAACTGCTGTTCTAATTTTCATGTGGTTCAACATATCAGGAAGCATTTTTACCTGGAAACTCATCTGATCTCTCTAAAGTTGGGTAATGAGGAAAAGTCTTTCAAGCAAGTTTTGTGCTCAGGACAGATGGATTTTTTTTAAGGACATTTGCAAATACTTTCATTTTGTTTTATTTTGTTTATTTTCCACTGTCATTAATTTCTTGTTCTGTTTACTCTCTGTAGGTCATTTCCCACTAGAAGCTTGAATATAATTTCCATATACTTTTTTTTTCCTTCTTGTATTCACATTGGGGGAAATTGATTTTTTTCCCCTTTGTTTCTAATGGGCCTTGAAATTAGCATGCCTCACTTTGTTAGCATCCTGTTTTCCAAGCCAGCGGCACTGATGACATGAGCATAGCTCTGAGTTTAATGGGTCAGATCCTCAGCTAGAGTAAATCTTCAGAACTCTGCTAACTTCTGTGGGCCCAGGCTGCTTGAGGATTTTACTACTGTCAGTTGCTCCATTATTCCTGAGGATCCAGCAGAAGGGGAGAACAAAAGCCAAAAAAAATCATTTCCGTGTAGGTGATGCCAGGCTTTCCTGTTCTGAGATATTTTAGTAAATTCCCCAGTAGATTTCCCTACTAGTAGGGCTGTGTGAAGCTTTGGTCCCTGATTCAATTTGGCAGAGATTTGGCTTGATTCGGTGGCCGAATCTCCGAATCGGATCAGGAGACCCTTTAATCTCTCTGAATCCAATCCAATTTGGAGAGATTCGATGATTCGGCCATAGACACAGCTTTAAATGTTTTTTCTACGTACCTCAAGGTACCAGGCAGCTCGTCAATGCTGCGATGGTGGGGCAGATGGAGCATCCCACAGGAGTGCGGGAGGGTCCCAGCACGCTTGGCAGCAGACCCAGAAGTGGACCAGAAGCACTTCCAGTCTGCTTCCGGGTCTGCTGGGGAATGCACGGGGAGCCTCCCCCATGCCCCTCCAGCTTGGCAACTGGTATCTCCTGGGTCTGGAGGGGCACCCGGAGTCCCCCCCGTGCCCGATCACTAAGCCGGGGGACGATAGGGGGGCCACTTAGTGCAGTCAGTGGTGGACCCGGGAGTACTTCCGGTCTGCTTTCAGGTTTGCTGCCAAGCACGTGGGAAACACCCCCATGCTCCTGTGGAACGATTCGCAGCATTCATGAACCACGCCTGGTACCTCGAGGTATGTAGAAAAAACATTTAAAGTTGGGTCTGTGTCCATATCACTGATTCTCTGAATTGGCATCAAATCTTCAGATTTGGATTTGGCCAAATTGAATCACTGTCCCCAATTCAGGCCGGATCCAAATTGAATATGGTTCATTTCACACACCCCTACCTACTAGAAGTAAGTTCTGGATGTCGTAGTAGACACTTTCAGCTCAGAAAGAACTAGTAGGTATATACTACACAGTAGGAACATCCATTCTTTTTCTCGTGTCCTTGTCATAAACTAGATGTTTTTTCCAGAATTGTGTACAAGTGATAGCTTTTTCCATTACTGTAGTGAGGTCCTCTTTTGTATAGGTCTCATACAGGAGTCAGCAAATGAGCAGGTGCTCCATAGTCTGTACTTCAATGCACTTGCATATATCTGTATCGTTAGAGTAGTCCCGTTTAATCATGTTTGTTTTTGATCTTCCAGTTTGCGTGCACAGGCTATTTAGGCATCACCATGTTGGCCAGTCCAGATCAGCCACTCTGGAAAGGTCCTCATGGGGTTCCAGGTGCATTTCAGAGGACCTGATTGCATGTAATGTTTCCTTCCATAACCTCAGTCATGCCCTGTCAGCCGTTGTGTCCAATGGTGCAACACTGGTCACAAAACTTTCATACCTTAAGCTGTTTAGTTACTTCTCTGTAACCATAGAGTGGAAACCTGGAGTCTTCATCTACATCCATTAAAAAACAAAACAAAACAATGCTATTGTATAGCAATTGTGTGTATTTTGGTTTCCTTCTGGGATGAAGTTTTCAAAAAATGATAAAAAGTAGCTCTAGTATTAACCAAAGAGGAGGTTTTTGTTGTTGTTTTGGTAGAGATGCCTGCAAAAGATGTATTAATTATGGGAGGGGGTGTACATTTGCATCTCAAAAGTCCTTATCAGATGAAAGATGAAATAAAATAAGGTGTACTGTATGACTACCGATTTGACTTTGCTTAATTTATTTACCATCCAGCACTCCAGTGACCATCTGAGGATGGTCTCCCATTCTAGTGTCAGTTGTAACCATTTGAAAGTCGCTCGCACTTTGCTTTTTAATTAGTATGTACAATGTGACTTTCAGTGTTTATGCAAGGCAATGGACAGAGACCTAGGAAGTCTAGATGGCTTTTCATTTAGCACCTAACCCAGCCGGAGGTCAGTTTTCTCTCCTCTGCATTGAAGAAAACAATGCTTACCACTTTTGTAAAGCACTTTGAGATATGCTGATGTAAACTAGTCTGGGTCATAGCATCATAGCAAAATCAGGGAGATGTCATTGTTTCCTTCAAGCTTGTTGTTTTTTATGAGCATTGCAAGGGGCTGAGATTAGCATGAAAAGGACCTGATGTAGTGAATGAGACTTTATGTGTACTTCATAAAGGGCTTGCTGAAATGCTTCTTCCCTGGTATAAGCTTCTCTCAACAGATGTGTTTAATTCTTATTACCACCATTGAGCCTATCTCTGCAGCTGCTTGGGGGGATGGTTTCCTTCTGAAAGAGCTCTGCTCATTGAGTAGCGGCAGAAAACTAATGAGTACACCAAATATACATCAAAAGCATAATGTTGCTCATTGCTTCAGAATCACAGATGGGAACCAACCTT
Organism: Alligator sinensis; assembly: GCF_000455745.1. NCBI lineage: Eukaryota > Metazoa > Chordata > Crocodylia > Alligatoridae > Alligator > Alligator sinensis. The sequence goes on from NW_005841873.1 coordinate 750,518, forward strand.
GCTCCTTTATCTTTCTTCTCCTATTCCTCTTTCTCCTAAAAACTTAGACTTGCCTTTCAGCTATCTCAATCACCCTTTCTACCTTCCTGTTTATCCCCCCACTTTCATTGCCCCCCATCCTCATGGCCTGACACAGTAGCCACTTCTCTTGCTTTTCTCCTTCCATCCTTCCAGCTGAAATGGATGTGAAGGAGGTCCTCGAGATTTGTACCATTTAATATTCCACATGAGGTTATTGTCTACAGGCACAAGGACACCATGTACCTTATACCGTACTCCTGTCCTTTTACAGTATAAAGTTTGAGGGAGTCTTAGGGTGTGGACAGATTAAATGTTTGCATCAGTTTAACAAATAAGGGGCAGATAATGTAACTTTGCCCAATCTGGTAGAGAGTCACCACTTGGGGCAAAAGTCCACTGGTGTAAGTTACACCAGTTTAAGTTTCATCTATGTCTATCCTAGGGTAGCCATTTGCTGAAGGCAAATAGGCTATTACCACCGACTGCTCTCCCACCACCTAGTGGACTGGTCCCATAATAGGCACCTCCTGTGGGATCTGCCCTGGGATAGTAAGTAACACTGAGGCATGTATAGATCTGCCCTTGCCCTGAGTCAGGCTAGAGTCCTGAATCTTCCTCACACTGAAGCAAAGCACTGCCACTTCCTGCATCCACCATCAAGGTCTCGATCCTGAATGAGCCATTTTTGTACGTTGTGCATAACAGTGTTCTTTGGTGTCTTCTGGCTCATAGTTGTTGAAAACCGCATACATTTCCTTTGTAAGACGATTACAGTGGCCTTTTCTCATGGCAAGAGGCTCAGTTTTTCACTCAGTTTGTCTCCTAACTTGACAAGTGGGAAAATTTGTAATGTTGCCTCCTAAGGGCTGGAAGAGGACAGTCTTCCAATTTGAGACCAGGCAAGGATTGAACAGGTTTTAACTCATGTGTGTTGACTTTCCTGGCTCCCATGTGCAGCTCTTGCAGTCAGTATTGCATGGTAGGAAATTCTTTGGTGCAGCAGTGGCACCCATGTTTCCAACCACAGGGTGTGCCAGAGGAGCGATACCCAACCTTGCTTCAATTCTTCTGTCATTCACTGTTTGTTTGTGTGTTTTTTCTGTGCTGGCCATCGCTGACTGCAGGGTCTGTGCACCTCCATGTGTTAATAGATGCAGACAGACACACAGTGCCCTTGACAAGTACTTTTACTGATGGGTGAAGAGGAAGACTTGACTTGCCAAAAGCCATGCAGAAAGTCTGTGGCAGAGCTGGGAGTTGGACTCAACTCCTGAATCCCAGGCTAGTCCTTTAACTACAAGACCCATCCCTTCATCTCCATATTGTCATTGCTGAAACCTGCACCAAGCTGTGTGGCAGTGGGGTATCAGCATGGCAGTTTGGCAGGGGAACTATAATGCCACTAATAGGGTTCTGATGCATATTCTAAGTACGACTATGATACTTTTACATGGAGCCAAAGATTCCCTGTCGATTTTTAGCCATTGGTGATGTGGGAAAAAATCACATACAGAGCACAGACCATCTTGGATCATTTGTCAGTGGTACGACCAGGCCCAATCTGCTTTACCCTCTGCAGGTTAATACCTACGTAATCACATTTATTAGGGAGAGGTATAGAGAAATGCCTCATCTTTTTCACATGAAATATTCACAGATTGGACACTGACCATATTTCCCTTTAAATAATAGTAGTTCTCTTCACATTTGAGATTTTGCATTATATTACATTTTACCATATTATACTCTTATATCTTACCTCTCCCAAGTTGCTGCTTCTATGCTGAAATACAGTCTTGGAGGTAAAAAATATTCTGAAAGCTGGCAAGTTAAATTAACTATTGAATTATTTAAACTGTGCTGTGCCTAATTGCTGCTTTTTTGCCTCTCAGGTACTGAAATATATTAGCATAGACCAGAGATTTTTCCATTGACCTGTTCCCCATAAGACTTTTGGTAGTGTGAGGTGATATTATTACTCTGGCAGTAATAAGTGGAAAGAACTGGCTGAAATGGGGGCTGTTACCATTAATTGTTAAATGGAGCTTTAAATTCAAAATACGCAAGGATTTCACCATCCGGTTCTTAGGTAAAGTTCTATCTGTCCCATAGTGTGTCCCATAGTAAAAGTCCTGCTTCATTACAGAACCCAATATAAATGGAAACTGCCATGTAGAGTGAGAAATCTCTGCAGAACCAGTAGAATTGTAAAGGTTAAGAACTGGAAATATGTATCAGATCCAGGTCTGGAGCCACACTCACTCCTGTTGGCTCTTCTAATCTGCAGCCATTAGCAAAAGGGTAATCCCCAGATGACAGAGAAGTGGCTATGCCAGCTGCCTGTCTTCTTCCACGAGCAGCCCTTTGGGGAAGGTTCGCACTGGGACATGGCCACATAGAGGAGGAATGGCTGGACTGCTACTGAGGCACAGTTATTCCTGGTTCATAGATTCATAGATTGTACAGTCAGAAGAGACCACAATGGATCATCGTGTCTGACCCCCTGCCGCTGGCAGGAAAGAGGACCGAGGTCAGATGACCCCAGCCAGGTGACTATCTATACTCCTCTTGAAGACCTCCAAGCTAGGTGATAGCAGCACCTCTCTTGGAAGCCCATTCCAGATCCTGGCCACCCTAACTGTGAAAAATTTCTTCCTAATATCTAACCTAAATTCACTCTCAACTAGTTTACACCCGTTATTCCTAGTCACTCCCTGGGGCGCCTTAGTAAACAGCGCGTCCCCTATTCCTCGTTGACCTCCCCTAATAAATTTATAGGTGGCCACAAGATCTCCCCTCAGCTGTCTCTTGTGAAGGCTGAAGAGATTCAGCTCTCTCAACCTCCCCCCCGTAGGGTCTATCACGAAGGCCACTAATCATGCAAGTGGCCCTCCTCTGGACCCTCCCCAGATTCCCCGCGTCCCTTTTGAAGTGTGGCACCCAAAACTGGACACAGTACTCCAACTGCAGCCTGACCAGTGCCGCATAGAGGGGGAGCATCACCTCCTTTGATCTATTTGTCATGCATTAGCAGGTGCATGACTAGGTGCGATTGGCCTTGTTAATGGCCTTGTTACACTGCCGGCTCATGTTCATCTGGGAGTCAGTTATGACTCCAAGATCCCTCTCTGCCTCTGAGCTGCTGAGTAGGACACTCCTGAACTTATAGGTGTGCTGGGGGTTCCTCCTTTCTAGGTGGAGTACCTTACATTTATCTTTATTAAATTGCATCCTATTTCTCTCTGTCCATTGATCCAACTTGTCCAGGTCGGCTTGAATCTTAATCTGCTTCATGGTGCAGCCAGTTGAAAACCTTGAATGTTGGGGGTGACTCAGAATATCCATGAAAGACAAAGCTTCCCCCTTTTGAGTCATAGGAAAGTAGGGCTGAAAGGGACCTCATGTGGTCTTCTAGTCTAGCTTCCTACTCAAGGCAGGATCATCCCTGACCAAGTGTCTGTCCAATCTGCTTTTGAAATTTTCTAGGGATGGAGATTCCATAATTTCTCTAGGTAGCCTGTTCCAGTGCTTGATCACCCTCAAGTCAGAAAAGTCCTAATCTTCAGCCTCCTCTGCTGCATCTTAAGGCCATTGCTCCTAGTCCCATCCCCTACAGCCAGAAAGAAAAGCCCATCACCATACTTTTCTTTTTGGGAAGGTTGCCTTCACTCAAGCTGACCACGAGCTGATCACCTTCACCATCCGCCGAAAAGCTGGCAAGTCGGTCAGCAACATGCAAGTCTTTGACTTCAGGAAAGCTGACTTTGACAAGCTCAGGAGGCTTGTCAGTGAGGCCCTAAGGGACCGTGACCACAGGGAGAGGGGAGTTCAAGAGGAGTGGTTGCTCCTCAAGGGAGCGATCCTCAATGCACAAACTAAGTCTATTCCATCTCGGAGGAAAGGCAGCAAGAGGGCACAGCAGCCCCCCTGGCTCTCCAGGGACCTAGCAGACCTCCTGAGGCTAAAAAGAAAGGCCTACAAAGGATGGAGGATGGGAGTCACCTCCAAGGAGGATTATTCTGCACTGGTCCAGTCCTGTAGGGAGCAGACCAGGAAAGCCAAGGCTGCAACTGAACTCCAGCTAGCTTTGAGCATCAAGGACAATAAAAGATGGTTTGGACTATTATTCTTCTGAAGAGTAGAAAATAGGAGGATACTTTTAACCTATTAAATAGGTACTTTGCGTCAGTCTTTCATCAGCCCCATGGGACGCCCATGCCCGCTACAGGGCCGGGAAGTCCGGGTGAGGGTGATCCCCTGCCCTCCATTAATGCTGACTTTCTGAAGGAACATCTTGAGAAGCTGGATACCTTCAAGTCAGCTGGCCCTGACAATCTTCACCCCAGGGTACTCAGGGAGCTGGCGAGCATCATAGCCCAGCCTCTAGCACGGATCTTTGAAAACTCTTGGCACTCTGGTGTAGTGCCCGAAGACTGGAAGAAGGCCAATGTGGTGCCTATCTTCAAGAAAGGGAGGAAAGTGGATCCGGCTAACTATAGGCCCATCAGCCTGACTTCTATCCCGGGGAAGATCTTAGAAAAGTTTATTAAAGAGGCCATCCTTAATGGACTGGCCGACGCCAACATCTTAAGGGATAGCCAGCACGGGTTTGTTGCGGGTAGGTCTTGCTTGACCAATCTCATTTCCTTCTACGACCAGGTGACCTATCACCTGGACAAGGGAGAAGAGATTGATGTCATATATCTTGACTTCAAAAAAGCCTTCGATCTGGTGTCCCATGATCGCCTCTTGGAGAAACTGGCCAATTGTCGCCTTGGGTCCTCCACGATCCGCTGGCTGGAAAATTGGCTCCGGGGTCGGACCCAGAGGGTAGTAATCGATGGAAGTCACTCATCGTGGTGTCCTGTGACCAGTGGGGTCCCCCAAGGCTCTGTCCTTGGACCCATACTGTTCAACATCTTCATTAATGATGTGGACACTGGAGTCAGAAGCGATCAGAACTGGCCAAGTTCGCCGATGACACCAAACTTTGGGGCAAAGCATCCACACCAGAAGACAGGCAGGTTATCCAGGCTGACCTGGACAGGCTCAGCAAGTGGGCGGACGAGAATCTGATGGTGTTCAACGCCGATAAATGCAAGGTTCTCCACCTTGGGAAAAAAAACCCGCAGCATCCTTATAGGCTCGGCAGTGCTATGTTGGTAGATGCTTCTCATGCAAATCCCGGGACGTCATTCTCCCCCTGTACTCGGCCTTAGTGAGGCCGCAGCTGGAGTACTGTGTCCAGTTTTGGGCTCCACAATTCAACAAGGATGTGGAGAAGCTTGAGAGAGTCCAGAGAAGAGCCACGCGCATGATCAGAGGTCAGGGAAGCAGACCCTACGATGACAGGCTGAGAGCCCTGGGGCTCTTTAGCCTGGAAAAGCGCAGGCTCAGGGGTGATCTGATGGCCATCTACAAGTTTATCAGGGGTGACCACCAGCATCTGGGGGAACGTTTGTTCACCAGAGCACCCCAAGGGATGACGAGGTCGAATGGTCACAAACTACTTCAAGATCGTTTCAGGCTGGACGTAAAGAAGAATTTCTTTACTGTCCGAGCCCCCAAGGTCTGGAACAGCCTGCCACCGGAGGTGGTTCAAGCGCCTTCATTGAACACCTTCAAGATGAAACTGGATGCTTATCTTGCTGGGATCCTATGACCCCAGCTGACTTCCTGCCCTTTGGGCGGGGGGCTGGACTCGATGATCTTCCGAGGTCCCTTCCAGCCCTGATGTCTATGAAATCTATGAAATCCTAATCTATTTTATATGCCAGAGACGTGTCTAAAAGAGGTAGGCAGGTTGAACATAACAACATTCCATGTTTTGGTCTCTCCCTCTATTAAATTAATTTCACAGGTATTTTTAATTGTCTGTCCTCTTACCTTTTTTATTGGTAACCTGCACGAAGTGGGAAGACACAGCAGTACAATAGGCTTTGAATGAATTTTAGCTGGGAAGAATAAATGGGAACAGATGGTTGTGCTGAGAGGATACAAGGGGAGACTGTCTGGGCTGAGACGTTGGGGGAAGTCTGCAAAAATAATTTGGTGAACAGAAGGCACAGGATGAGGTCATCATTTTAACAGTTTAATGGTGAGACAAGCGGTATAGGCCCACTCTTGCCCTCCAGTACATCTGTGCAGCCTGTGCTCTCATCCACAGAGCTATATATTTATCTTCAAGGACAGAATTGAGCCTATATCTGTTTCTACCGTGTCTTCACTCAACCTAGCTATGCTCTGCTTTCATTTGTTCATGCAACACTGTCTCTGCTTTAGGCTGTACCTGTTTTCCAGTTAAGCAAGGCACAAGTGGCCTGAGGCTCAGGCCACTGCACAGAAGTTGTTAATTGTATTGCAGAAGATGTAGAACGTTATACAGCTTCCCATCCTTGAAATGGTGCAGGAGAGAATAATATAACCAAGAGGAAAGGACTTGACTAAAGTTTTATACTAGGGAGTAGGGGAAAAGTGTTAATAAAGAGCTGAGGGTGTTAATTCTGTGGCTTGCAAAGAAAAGGTGTTGTGCCTTTGATACTCAAAGTGAACGACAGAGACCACAGCATAATGCAGCCATAAAGAGAGTTCTGGGATCCATAAAAGGAGACATAATGATACAGTATTACACTTCCTTCCTATCTTAGGAATTACTTTTTCACCCATCACAGAGGTATCTAAGTACTTGAATGGAGTTATGCCGTATTGCACTAATTAAGGTTGTGCTAGAGAATGGAGTGTTGTAATAAAGAAGCAGTGGAGTAAGAGTATTTCATCAAGTCATTTCCCTATACAAGAGAGATGGAGAGAGCTTGACGTACAAGAAAGGTCCTGGAATAAAAGCTATGTCTTCCACAGATCTGTGATGAGCACAGTCCATCATCAGAGATTATCCACAGAAGCACGGGTGGTTTAAAATATACAACATGTGAACCTTAATGAAATAAGAGCCTAGGAACACCAGGTCTAGGGTTAATATTTTAGAGGTTCCTTTTGTTATGCTCATGTATAGCACACTGTGTTGAACTGGGCATAAGCAATGGATTCCCAGGAGGTAAGGCAATGCAAAAGGCCGGTTGATTTCTTAGTTATTTATCGCAGCCTCTGCTTCACTTGACCACTTGTATTGTGTTACCTAAATTCTGCTTCTGTGTGGGCCTGTAGGATAGTTCCAAGATACCATGCGCTTGATTTACTTTGTTACTAACTTAACCAAAACATCCCAAGGACCACCAGAGATTCATAGAAAATTAGAGTTGGAAGGGACCTCAGGAGGTCATCTAGTCCAGCCCCCTTCACAAAGCTGGACTGTGCCCAACTATATCACCCCAGCCAAGGCTTTTCTAGCTGGGTCTTAAAAACCTCCAAGAATGGAGATTCCACCACCTCTCTGCATAACCTGTTCCAGTGCTTTACTACCCTCCTTGTGAGAGTTTTTCCTAATATCTAACCTAACCCCCCCTTGCTGCAACTTGAGACCATTGCTCCTTGTTCTGTCATCTGCCACCATTGAGAACAGTCCAGCTGCATCCTCTTTCAAGCCCCCTTTCAGTCTTCTCTTTAGATTAAATAAGCCCGGTTCCCTCAGCCTCTCCTCATAAGTAATGTCCCCCAGCCCCTGAACCATTTTTGTTGCCTTCTGCTGGACTATCTCCAATTCATCCACATCCTTTCTGTAGTGCGTGGCTCAAAACCAGACGCAGTACTCCAGATGTGGCCTTACCCATGCTAAACAGAGGGGAAGAACCACTTACCTAGATCTGCTGGCAGCGCTCCTACCAGTGCAGCCCAGTGTGCTGTTAGCCTTCTTGGCAACAAGGGCAAACTGTTGGCTCATATTCAGCTTATTGTCTGCTATAAGCCCCAGGCCCATTTCTGCAAAGCTGCTGCTTAACAAATGAGTCCCCAGGCTGTAGCAGTGTGTGGGACTGTTCTGTTCAAAGTGCAGGAGTTGGCACTTGTCCTTATTAAATTCATGAGATTTCTTTTGGTTGCATTTGTCAAGGTTTCTCTGAATCCTAGCCCTACCCTCCATTGTATCTGCTACTCCCCCCAGCTTGTGAACTTGCTGAGGATGGACTCCATCCCATCTTCCAAGTCGTTGATGAAGATATTGAACAAAACCAGCTCCAGGACCAACTCCTGGGGGAATCCACTTGATACTAGCAGCCAATTAGACATCAAGCCATTGATTACTATCCTCGGAGCCTGATGATCTAGCCAGTTTTCTATCCACCTTACAGTCCATTCATTCAGCCCCCTGCAGCCTTAGCTTGCCTGCAAGAATGTTGTGGGAGACCATATAAAAAGCCTTGCTAAAATCAAGGTGAACCACATCCACTGGTTTCCCACATCCTCATCATAGAAGACAATCGGGTTGGTCAGGCATGACTTGCCCTTGGTGAATCCATGCTGACTGTTCCTAATCACCTTCTTCTCCAACTGCTTTTAGATGGAGGGTCTTCTCCATGATTTTTCCAGGGACTGAGGTGAGCCTGACTAGTCTGTAGTTCCCTAGGTCCTCCTTTTCCCATTTCTTAAATACAGGCACTATGTTTGTCCTTTTCCAATCACCCAGGACCTCTCCTGGTTGCCATGAGTATTCAAAGATGACAGCCAATGACTCTGCAATCTCATTAGCCAACTGCCTCAGCACCCCCGGGTGCATCCCGCCCAGCCCCATGGACTTGTACACATCCAACTTTTCTAAATAATCCCTAACTTCTTCTTTTGCCACTGTTGGCTGCTCTCCTCCTCCCCAGACTGCGCTGCCAGGTGCTGTAGACTGGGAATTGACCTTGTGAAGACTGAGAGAGAAAAAAAGATGAGTACTTCCACCTTTTCCACATCATCTATCACTAGGTTGCCTCCCCCATTTAGTAAAGGACCCACTCTTTCCAGTAAGGGACTGACACTCTCTCTGATCCTCCTCTTGTTGCTGACATACTTGTAGAAACCCTTCTTGTTACCCTTCATATCCCTTACTGGCTGCAACCAGTTGTGTTTTGGCCTTCCTGATTTCATCACTGCATGCCTGAGCAATACCCTTATACTCCTCCCTAGTCATTTGTCCAAGTTTCCATTTCTTGTAAGCTTCCTTTTTGTGTTTTAGCTCACTGAAGAGTTTCCTGCTAAGCCAAGCTGGTCTTCTGCCATACTTGCTAGTCTGCCTGCATGCTGGGGTGGTTCATTCCTGTACCCTCAGTAAGGTTTCTTTACAATACAACCAGCTATCTTGAACTCCTCTCCCTCTCAGACTGGCGTCCCAAGGGATCCTGCCCATCAGTTTACTGAGCAAGTCAAAGTCTGCTTTTCTGAAGTCCAGGGGCCTTAATCTGTTGCTCTTTCCTCAGGATCCTGAACTCAATCATCTTGTGGTTGCTGCTGCCCAAGTTGGTATCCACTTCTACATCCCCCACCAATTCTTCCCTCTTTGTGAGCAGCAGGTCGAGAAGAGCATGATCCCTAGTTGTCCTCTCCAATACTTGCACCAGGAAGTTGTCCCCAACACTCTCCAAAAACTTCCTGGATTGCCATCTACCATCACTTGAGATCCAGTTGAAATTGGTAAGGTGGCACTGTGTTTGGTGCCGGAAGTAAGACCTGGCTGTCTTCAGCTCTCTGATGATATGCCTTTTATGATCACTCTATACAAGCCTGAGATAGCAAGGCTTCCAAGGGGGATTGGTTTAAGTATAGCTTTTGTAAAGAAAAGGCCACAGGTATTTATGTAGAAAGCTCCTCTTTTTCCAGACCTTTTACCAGTCACTTAGGATCAATTCAGTAGCTTAATGGAATATATGTTTCAGACAGCAAAAGTATACTAACATTACTTAGTTGAATAAAGAGAGAAGCACGCAGCATATGCCATGTGGCCTTTCAGATTTATGGGGCAGTGCCAGCTTACATACAGAGGACATGCCAGAAAAGCAGCTCCAACTATTCATCTACCTAAACAACCTAGAGTGTTCAGCGAAGCATCCTCAGTGCTTTCCAGTGGTGCAGAAAAGAGCTATTCACATTTGGCAGCCGAATGGCTGATCTTCCTCTCCAGCAGGCATATTATGCAGCGTTTGCTCTATTCTGGCTGGTGGGGGCTGCAGGTTTGAAACCTCGAAGGGCAGTTGAGGAATACTGATAGAGATGTCGGGTAGAACAGATGGGGAACTTGTCTCTCCTCTTTGAGTGCTAGGAGGTGGGTTTGATTTTTTTTTTAACAGTCTGAGTGCTCATTCACAGCAAAGACATACCACGTGCAATATTTCTCTGACCGTCTCAAATGGAGATATGTTTCTTGGTAGATTTGCTCTTCTACATACAATAAGATCTGAAGTTTTAACAAAAATACTTGCATTACATTTAACTGCCAAGGCTGTGTGACACGCACACAGAGCGTAAAATAGAATCCCTTCCATTGAGCCTGCAATCTTAATCAATGTGACTCTGATGTCTCTTCTGGAGGATCTAGAAAATGGGCCTAAAAACAAGAATTCCATTTTATGAAATGCTTTGGGTTTTTAGCATGTGTTTTCATTAGGAGTTGAGTAGCAAACCATGCATTTTGAAATTTGTGTATAGGGGAGGAGACAGGGGGACAGAACATTGGAGACCCAGGTTCAAAACCTAACTCCAAATGAGGTAGAAGTTCGACCCTGCCCCTCAAAATATGTCCCTAATAAAATACTGGTCAAAATCATGAAAATTCAATGCAGTTTTGGATTGTGGCAAGTCCAAAAAATTGAAAATATGTTTTGTTGCAAAATTGCTGATCTGCTCAATTGCAGACACGACTTTTAGATGATTTCACCTCTGAATATTTCAGCGGGGACAGGAAGTGGGCCAGTTCTTCAGGCTCCATAGGCTGGAATGAATTCAGTGGAGGTCCACCACCTAACAGCATCTGAAGACCTGTCCCTTGGCACCGGTGCAGCCTCTTATATTTTTGTTAGTGCACGCTATAATTAGTATATTGACATCTGCAGGTAGCCTGACATTTTTAAAGGATATTTAGTATTATAGTTTTGTTGCATTGAAACCTTGAGGAGTTTGTCTCTAACTTGTTTTGTCAGTGCTCTGGGTGGATGCTATTGGTTTTAGGCTCATGTAGTTCTGTGAAGAATCAGACTCTGCCTCGGTTTTCCATTGGCATCGACTCCCTTGTAGTCTCATAACGATGTGAGACACTTAGCGTACAGTTAGTGCAGGTACACTTAGTGTACAATTTCTGCTGGCATTTGGTCTGCTGAGGCCTAACATAGGCTTCAGAAGAAGCACTTAGTTCAAAGCTGAATATTCCCAATCTGTCACTTTGCAGAAACCATCATGCCCATGAAATGTACCCAAGCAAATTGCTCCTGTTGCTACATTTAATAATTGGTCAAAAAGAGCTGCTGCTGCTCGACCGTAAACACAGTACCTATGAGAAGTAGGTTGGATCTACTTATCACTATAACACCTTCTCACTATAACACTGATTCTGATGTCCTCTTCCCCAAATCAAAAGGGGTTTTGACTGTGACTTCAGGGGCTCCAGGACAGACCCCTTTTCTGATATCCCTATCACAGAGTTGCAAAAGAAAGGTGACAAAAGAAAAGAGTTGAGTGCTGCAGACCTCCCAAGTGTTTCTATGTAGAGCTAATGAAGAATTTACGGTTCAGAAAGATCTGAAAAGCTTTGTATCTCTTATTCAAAAACAAAATCCCCGACACCACTAGCCAAATATATTTGGATGATTGTTTAATAGTATGTACAGTGGTGAATTGCAGTGGCTGCTTGCTGTTTGCTTTCTGTTTAACAGAAAGGGGCACAAGGCCTTTTAAAATGCTTACATGGCAGGGTAGGCTTTTAAACAAGCCAGCATTGCCTTTTGAGGCACGACTGTCACCTGCAAAAAGTTATTCTTTTAATTTTGTGCCTGCAGTTGACCCACAGGCACAAACTGGACAAGTCTGGCTGCCTTAGCAGCAGGTGCAAAGCAGATGTTTAGAGGTGTGAGTGCTCACATTTGTGTCTGCAGTTCATTCTGCAAGCACAAAAATGCAAGCATTAATTATACCCACCGGCTCTAAGGCTGATGCTCAGCCTTGCTGAAAACACATACTGTTGTGCCTCTGTGTGTGTAGAAGACAACTGTAGAGGCTGGATAAAGCTTTCAAACCAACACTGAAACAGAATAGAAGCATAGTAACTTAAACCTAGAGGTGGCAGCTTTGATACGTACTCTAAAGAGCCATAGAGGGATGGCTTATCTATAAATTCATGCTGTCCTCAGAAAGTTGAAATTGTCTGTTTGCAATCACTGATCCCTGTTTCTCTAAAACCAGCCCCAACACTTGCTGTTCGTGGCCTGTGACTATGAGGCATTATATATGCTCCACCAGTACATAGAGGATTGTTGCCTCTCCCTTTTACCTGCCTAGAGGATTAATGCATCTGCTTTCTTTCTGAATCTTTTCAAATAGCATCGTTAGATTGCATGTAACAATGTGTAGGATAGAAAGTGGGAGATAATTGGTGGCACAGCCCAAAGATATTCCAGAAAGGGAAGCAGCAGAATCCTAGAAAAGGTGCATTGAGTGCCAACCGCCACCAAGGATGTTCAAAATACAGTCTTAAGATTATGTCTACATTGCAGCCAGGGGTGTGATAGTTTCATGGGCAGGCATCTCAGTAGCAGTGAAGGTAAGTGGAATGCAGCACAAGTTTGTGGGCCTGCCTTGCTCATGTTGAAGTCCATTGGGCTGTGGCTACTTTACTCTTGGTACCCCAGCTAGGTAGATTAAAGCTACCTTGGTATGGCTACACCTGCTGCCACCACACTTCTGACCTCAGTATAGCCTTATCCTAAGCAGTATTTTTAGCGTGCTCACTGTGCAAGTACTCCAGGGAAGGGGAGAGCACAGGGAAGTTTTCTCCCAAACTGGTTTCACTCTTCTGGCACCTATCACCCTGATACCCATATACTGATATTCTGTTGGCATGTATCATGTTTGCTGTCCAAAGCAGGAGCTGGACACAGTGCAGGTTCCTGGTTTTGCTAGGAGAACGCAAAGCTAGTTCTGCTGCCACCACCAGCTTTATCAACCAGAGAGAGTAAAGAAAGGGCCCTAGCTTGGAAAACTTAACAGGGGAGGATGGGGGAGGCCGCCGTGTGAGCTCTTGATTAGTTCACACCAGCAAGAGTACTGGTTTGACTTCTTGTAACTGCCCTTGGAGAGGGACAAAGCTCCACCCAGACCATAACAAAGAGCTTTTGCTTGTTGCCATAATTCAGGCCAAAGCAGAGTCGCTGCATGATCTGATTCCTCTGCAAACCACAGGGATCTCTCTGTTCATCTCTCCATACCTGTGAAATTTCACAGCTCGGGTTGCCAAGGAAGTGGGAATAGATGTGTGGTAAGGAAATGTTCAAACACCAGATTGCAGCTCATCATTATGAAGTGTTTAACTCTTGAATTTTATCAACACCTCAGCTCTTTTTGTTCTCAGAGCTGCCAGGAACCTCTGCCTTCCTTTATTGAAGAGGGAGAAAATACATGGTACCCCAGAAACATCCCTGGAGAGGATGAATAAATCTACCTAATAATGTAACAGTTTTAAACTAGGACAAGGTCAAAATTGCTATGAAAGATTTAATTATAATCCTTTAAAAAAATCTTAAGAGATAGGCCAAACATAGGCAAAATTACTAGCCAAGTCAACAAAGGTTTGCAACTCAATATATGGAGACAAACGTATCTCTGGTGAATGCCGCTGGAGCCAATGGAGTTAGTCCAAGCCTGAATTTAGCTGGCAGTGCCTAATGGGGATAGGAGGTGCATGTAGACTGGATTACCTGTGTTAAGTAATAAAACACAGTATGATGCCTCTAAGTCCTTTTGCAGCCTCCAATAACTCTCCATCAGCTAAATGGCGGGCACAAGTCTTGGCTGCTCCTCTGCAAAACAGACCACTCTGGGTTTAGCAGGGAGGGAGGGGTTGGCAGAGTCCAGGACCTAAGCCCTCCTGAGGAAGACATCAGGAGGAGCTGGAGCCCAGTGTTTGACTAGCTCCACTCCTCACCCCTGTTCTCACCAATCTGGCAAGACGAGCTGTGAAATTTCACAGGTGTGCAGTTTTAAGCAGAGTGTCACAACCCAAAGTTGTGATTTTTTGTTTGTGTGTGCTTCGGCACTGCTAAATTATTTTCCCGCTAAATTGCAGCTTCTTTGCACGGTGGAGTTTTCTGCTGCAGAGGAGAACCCCGGTGCAACGGAGTATTCCCGCCAAATTTGTAGCTTTCTTTGCATGGTGCATTTCTTTTGCATCCAGGAAATGCACAGTGCAAAGGAGTTCCCGCCATTTGTATGAAGATTCTTGCCACATTATTGGCCGATTCTAATACATGCACACGTGGCGGCTAGCGATTGGCTTGCTAGCGGTATAAAGAGCTTGGGTGGTTTCCGCCCAAGTTGGAGAGAGAGCAATTGGAGTTCGAGAGGGAGAGCGTGAAGATCTCTAAGCGCTGCGGATCCTTACGGACCCAACGCTTTTGGGACGACTAGACGAGGAATCTGGAACAGCTTCTGGCCTTGGTTACCAGGGCAGTGAGGACTGGTGTTATACTTCAGAACCACAGATGTCAGATGAACATGATAGATTTGAGGAATGAAAGGCATGTGGATTGGAAGGTTAACTTCATATCCTTCAGATCCCTTCTCAGTTTTCATCACTAGGAATCTTCAAGCATTACCTTTACTCGGTAAAGATTTACCCTTTCGACTAATTTACACTGCAGAAAATGCATGGCTAAAAGGAAAGTCCAGAAGTGAACTCAAAGTTTTGAGAGAACCAGGCCATAAATGTTAAGGGTCCTAACTTCTACTTCAGTGAGAATTTGACTGATGAAAGACTTTTGGATTTGGTGCCCAAAGAGTTTGTCAAAAAGTGGGCAAAGTTAAAGTTACACCACCTCTCTTCACATTTCCTTGGTGCCCTCCTTGGTCAGGAGTTACTTAAAATCTATTGTTCTTTATATAAGACTATTCAGTCCTCAAAGGTTTTTCTGTAGATGGAGCTTACTTGAAAATAATGTGCCCCTATGTGCTTTTTCACATATAACCATATGCCACAACGAATAGATTCATAGGTGTTTGGGTCAGAAGGGCTCTACAGGGCTCTTCTAGGTAGTCAAAGGCCTGGCACCTGTTGCTTGGTATTCTGAAGTCCTTCATTTCTTGGGCAGGAACAGAGTGGGAGCTGCCACCGCTGTGATTCTTCACAGCAGTTATCACTGACGTTCATGGAGGTGCATGCTTCATGGTGGGGGATATGTGCCTAGCTGATATCTCAGTCACTTTGGTGATTTTCTCTGTGGGTTTCCTGAAGTCTGTAGTCTAATGAGCACATATTATTTAAGAATTGCTGGGTGGATCAATCTTCTTTTTAAATCTGTCCTGCTCTCTGAAACCTTTGGTAGTTTTTCCTTTGGATGCCTACAGTCCTTCCAGGGAAGTTAATCTCATAACTATAATCTTATATAAATAGCAGAAGCTGCTATTTATCCTGATTTGCTAGGTCACGTCAGCTCTCTCTGGGCATTCATGAGTCGCGCCCAAAGAAAAACCCTTGCAAATTGGCATCCTGACTAATGTACTGCAGAGTCTAAAATCTCACACAGATGTTGCTTGTCCATCTGGCAGATAAATGTGCTCCTTTGTGCCTGGGAGGTGCTGCCTGCTTAAATAACACACAACAAAAAGTAGGGTGGAAATGGTATTAGTTCCATGGGAAGAAACATGGGTGGGGATGTATTGGAGCCTAATGCCGCAAGATGCTGAATGACTCTTCAGAGGAGCTGAACACCCAGTAGTCCTGCATGTGAGAGCACTTGCACTTGGATGACCCTTTGTTTCATGCTGGCCTGGATCTTCGCTGCTTCAGCAAATTGACAGAAGCAGAAAAGCAGAGGTGTCCGTTTCAGAAGGAGACATTTCAAGATGAGTCTTGGGGTTGAATTAATTTCTCAGGTTCTCTGTGCCGTGTTTATACCTATTATACAAAAAGGTAGAGTAACAAATCTGAAGCTAGCAAAGGAGCCAGCCAGCCTTTTTAAATCTCACTTAAAAAGAAAGTGAGTTTAAGTGACAGGAAACAGGAGTCTGCAAATATCTTTGTGAATCCAGCAAGCTGGCTTGTCCACCAAATTAAATGCAATTCTGTGGAGTTTTATAAACTCTTCACCCGCAAGGTAGCCTCTAAATTGTTCCCATGCGTTGTAATGGACACTAAGAGGGGCAGCAGCTGAGTCCTGCTCCAAGACCTGAAACCACTTTGCTTCGTGCCCCTGTGTGAGCTGTTCCTGCCTCTGCCTCACCTTCCCTATCTCTAAGCTAATATTTTCCCATGTCTGTGTTGATAACTCATTACTGTTGCTTCTGTATTTTTACCCTGTTCCAAAGCCTTCAGGGTCAGGGTAGCCTTCGAGGGGCTCTCGGGGTGTTTTGAAATGGCTATCTATTCATGTCAAAGCTGTCCATTAAAAAACCAAGCGGCTCAAGCTGTGTTGACGAGATATAGCATGGCAGTTCAAGTTTGCCACTCAACTCTGAACTGGAAGGGCCACTGCAGAAGTCATTGTCCTTGATGCGACTTTTGTTCTCTTCCAGGCACCATCAATGAGAACGAATGTACCATGTCATTCCCAGAAGCTAACTTCTCAGAGACAGTAGCTCAAGGGCTCAGCACTAATCTTGATGGGGTTTTTTTCCAAGTTATATTCACAGCTGCCCACTAGGAAGAAGAATGAGGACCCAATTTCTAGCACACAGGACACTGAAAAGACATTAGGTGAAACAATCCCTAGTCATCACTGACCAAATTAATCCAAATGAGCAGCCTCAAAGATTCAGCACCTGTGAGCCAACGCTCCCATGCAGTTGAACAGCTGTTGCTATGTGAATTATCCTGAGCCAAGCCCCTTGCCTCTTCAGCAGACAAAGCTAGTCTTCATTAAATCACTGTGAGCCATATCACAGCCCGCTGCCTCTGTGCTATTGCTTGTAGCATTAGGAAACTTCACCGTTCACTTGGTCAGATTGCTAAGGGGGCTTGGGAGTAGTGAGTGGCTGTATAACACTTTGTTACTGTTCCTGTTTCCAGGGTGGAGCCAGCACTTACCCGGATCAAAGAAGACCGAAAGCGGATCATCCTCCCAGCTATTGATAATATCAAGTACAACACATTCGAAGTGCAGCAATATGCCAATGCAGCCCACGGTTATAACTGGGGACTCTGGTGCATGTATATAATCCCTCCCCAGGACTGGCTTGATAAAGGGGATGAGTCTGCTCCCATCAGGTAAATCTACAGAGTAAATTTTTGGGTGCTGACTTTGTTTCCATTTCAGCTGTGCAGCTGAAAGGAAGAGATGCTGCAGTGGTAATATTTTGGAGTTGGGCTTGACATGGGAGTCCACAGACGTGGGTTTCGCGGACACAATGAGCATACCTACACAAGTATGTGTGACAAAGCTGATTTAATTGGGTGTGTATTTGCTGAATTTATACATACAAATGTAGGGTTTTGAGAGGGTAAGTGTGGTTTAAAATGTAGCCCTGACTATTTAAAGGAAAAGGTCTACCAGGTATGTGTCTCATTTAATCTGCCTTGTTTTTGTTTTTTTTTTTAAATATGCATTAACACCCACAATCCAATTGTTTTCCAAACAAATGAAAGGGCAAGCTCTACCCCATCTACCTACACATCTGTGTTTGTCTCTCTTTCTTCATTGGTTTCACTCTTCTGACACCTATCGCCCCGATACCCATATACTGATATTCTGTTGGCATGTATCATGTTTGCTTTCCTATAGTAGAGAAAAAAAATGGCATGAGGGGTACCATACACTGATGTCTAATGGCACCTACAATGTTGTGTGTGCTGGTGGATGTCATAGGATAGGTACTTTAGGAAATTCTGGGTAAAGGGTAGTGTCAGGCAGTGTATGGTGTGCTTGTATAGACTGTAGCCACAGTCTTGTTCAAATTCCATTCCTTCAGCTCTTGTAGTACTTCACCACAGATGTTGAAACTTGTAAGATAAACTGAAAGTTGGACAACTGGAGATAGTAGAAAAGCGTGTAAATAGAGGTCAGTAGTAGACAAGCAGAAGAGCTGAGACAGAAGAGTCAGCAAATTCAATACCAGGTACAATTATCCTAGGTCCATAGGGAGGGTTGGAGGAATTGGTTTTTCATGAACAAGGTGGTCCTGAAGAGAGAGAATGGTTCCTTTTATATTTATGGAATATAAAAAGTGTGAGCTGGGTAGGTAGGATCTTGTAAGGAATATTAGCACTTCTTAGGTTTTGAGCTTAAATCATTCACAGGATAAAATCCTGGCTCCATGACAAAACTCTGATGGGCTTCCATGGGGTTGGATTTCTCCCTTGATCTGTAGGCAACAGCTCTTGGAAGTGAGCCCAAAAAAGAGCTCCCTGCTGAGCTAGCAGGAGATGTGCTAACCTTGTCTTGATTGGAAGTTGCTCTTTTCATACACAGCTTGTATATTTTCTGAATTTCCTGTAACTTGAATTTCAAGAAGAAACTGGAGCATATGGTGACATTTTGTATTTCATTGTCTTTTTCTCTTTAAGGTAAAATTTTACCTAACGGCAGCAAATTTCTCTAATTAAACACTATATTTTGTACATGTTTAGTAATATTCAGCCATTTCTGAGAATTATTACAGTCGCTGTGGAAAACCGAGCGAGGGACTAAAAGGGATATTATTTCCTTTCTTTTGTCAATGAGCTGAAAATTCTCCGTTCACCTTCTGATAGGGAATGTCCTTTTATAGCGCCTCGGAAATGTACCAGAGGTTGAGGAAAGCTGATGCAGGACTATGGATGCTAATTTTAGTAACGAGTAAAATAAGCATTGCAAAAATTATGTATCCTCAGTAGCTTCCGTTCTTCTTGTTTCTTCCTCCACCTGCTTCTTAAGGATTCTCACCAAGGACAAGCATTACCATTAAAAGGGCCAGTGCTTCAGCTGGTATACATTGAGTATTCCCTGTTGAGTCCCTAAAATCCTATGCCACACTGCCCCAAAGCAAATTGTCTCTGATAAACAGAGAGATTGAGGCTGTATAAAGGGACCTCATCTTTTTTTGAGGACAAAGCTTTTTGTTCCAAGATCCTGCAGACTTGCATGTCTGTTGTCATGCTTTAAGTGCCTGAGACTTGTGAGAGATAAAATGATATGTGCTAACTCTTTTTCCAAGGGTATCACCTTGCAAGCTTATTGAGACGTATTCTAGGGACAACAAGCCTGGCAAGGTGTGTGCTCTCATTAGCCATCTACTGGCAGGGGAGCAGCAATGCAGCTCGGAGGGGCTACAGATGTAAATGGCCGTGCCGCTTCTGTCTTGATTCAGGTCAGACCTGGGACTGCCTAAGATGAGATATCTATTTACAGGCCCAGTTTCCTTGCCTTCTACTATAACACTTGTCCCTGCCAGGTGCCAAGTGCTCTGTCCCCAATCCAGCAAAGCACTTTAACATGTGCTTAACTAAAAGCCGAGGACTGAACTTGCGGGAGAGAGTTGGACTGCTCACATTTCTGTGCACTAGATGGAGCCACCTCGGAGGGCTGAGCTCTCATACTCAGGAGTCATTCCCTTCCATACCTAAGCAAACATAGCAAATTGCTCTCACATTCCTACCATTGCCTTGTGACCACAAAGCAGAGCCATACAGCAACATTAACCTTATTTATCACAGAACAGCACAGTCCTTCATCAGTGACCCTTCACACAGTGTGAAACCTCAATAAGCAGGAAAGTAATTACAGAGGAAATCAGTTTTCCTGGGTAACGTGCCCTGCTCTCTTCACATTGTTTTAAAAGTGCAGCCATTTTATGTCTGTTTCCACTAAGCCCTCAGAAATAGTTTATTAATGGTGAAAAAAATCAACCCAGTTGATCTTTAGTTTCTGAATTTGGGCTTTCAGTCCTTTTGTTCCCAAGAGATTTTGCACACCTCATTGCCTACAAGATATAAATAATATCACTGTAACAATTTTCTTATGTGCTGTCCTGGTCATCTTAGTATCTGCTGTACTAAGGGCAATTAGCCTGCATCAAAAGAGACAGGACCATAATGTCTTGCTTTAGGAAGTTCCTTTTGTCATTGTAGGCCTGATTTTTAGATGAGAGGAGGCACCCAGAACTCCTTCTGAAGCCAGGGAAAAATTGGGCCCTACTTCCTAGGACAGGGGACATGTAGTAATCATGGAATCAGGAAGGAATCATGTCTGCTTTCAGTAATACTCCGGAAGAGCTCATTTCATTTAAGTAATACAGGGCTTGATTCACCACAGCTCAACTTTAGTTTTATGTGTGAGATCTCCACGGGCTTCTACTGGCACAAGACTGGATTCATTCTGCAGTGAATCAGGTCCACAGATTCAGGAGTTTGGTTGAGCATTGTTAAAATCTTCTGCACGTAAGCAGCCAGCTCCCACGAGTAGCTATTTTGTGTTGTACAGAACCTACCTGAAGAAACTCTTCAGCTGAACAATGCATAAGCTGCCCAGAGAGAGAGGAGACAGCAAGGTGAGGAGTGGGGGTGCCTGACCCTTCTTACCAAATCCCTGGGACACAGGTGTTCTGATTCTCGTTTCTCTCTGAAAATGATGAATTACAGAGCCTGCAATGCAGATGTCAGTGTCAAACCATGGATGCTTACAAGTCCCTGGGAATGAGCACCTCCAAGTTTTTTAGGCTGGGATTTTCAAGGTGGTTTAAGGGAGCTAGGTACCCATTTAATGTCAGGATTTGAGTACCATTACACCGATTTTGGGGGGGGGCCGTACCCAGTGCACAGCCAGAAATGTGGCGTTTGGATGGACATTTTTAAGTCTTGAATGCTGAGCATCCAGGTGAGTGGCCATGCAGTCTCTGAACACAGTTTTATAGGATTTCAGTCATATAACTGCCCTCCACACACCTCCGGCTCCCTACACACAGCCATGGCTGTCATGGGAAGAGTTAGCATGCCAGCACTTTTGATGAAAAAGGAACATGTCAGCTATTTTAGTGCTGGTATTTGCGAGCACTAGTCAAGGGAGCTTTCTCACTAGACAATGTACAAGAGTTTGGAGCTGTGTTTCCAAAAGGAATGGGGAATCGGGGAGGCAAGCACTTTTTTCATGTTCTCTGGTGGCTGGCAGGAATTGATCTGTCACAGCAATGGCATTCAGGGGAGTTAATTGCAGCCATTACATATTTATTCATCTATTTCAAAGCAATCAAGATTACTGCTTAATTGTGTTTGCACGCTCGGTAGAATAGTTACTGGTAGAGCTTGAAATAGCAGGTAAAATGAACCAGGGTTTTTATCTTTAATAGATTTGTCCTCCCAATACCTCTGGGAGGCAGGGAAGTATCATTATCCACATTTTATGGATGGGTATTGATACACAGGGGGACTAAAAGCCAAATTTTCAAGTTCTGTCAGTTCTCAAAGATGAAGTTATATGAGGAGAGGGATGTTCAAATACACCTGCTTGCCATCTTCCCCTTGGCTTCTGCAGCAGTTTAGGTCCCAAGGCATTTTACAGGAAATCCTACTAGTCGGCCTTCTGTGCTTTTTGTCACCTTGGACCTTAGAAACTGTAGCCTTAGGTTGTGCAGGAAGTTTCCAGCAGAATAAGGGTCCCTAGAGTTCCAGACTAGTTCCCACCCTTCCTTTCCAGCTTGCCCATTATCTTTGTGCCATTAGGATCTGATATGAGTCCTGTCCAGAACCTGTTGAGTTCTCTGGAATAAAGTTTATGACTAGAACAATATGAGAGATCTTATCTTATAAACCACTCAAACACATCCCTGATGTTTTCTGGTTATTGAGAGTCCTTCAGATGCTCATGAACCTAGGGAGAGATTAACAGGGCACTTCTGGTCCCATCATTGTCTTCAGAGATATCATAGAGAAGTAGGGCTGGAAGGACCACCATTCATCATCTAGTCCAGCCCCCTGCCTGAAGCAAGATCATCCTATCCATCCGTAATCTAACCTCTTAACAAAAGTACCATCAACCCTGATACAAGTGTCTTTAATTCTTTCCCCCACTTTGAATAGACCCATGGTAGCCACACATAAATGACTAGTCAGCCTCTCTGAAGAGTTAGACTAACATCCATGTAAGGCCAGATTTTTAAGACAGCCCAGCACTAAACAGTTCCCATTGTTGTATAGGGCTGACAGCTGGGCAGGAAGCAAGTGGGCTAGAAACAATAGGGATAGGAGCTACCCCTGGGGGAGTGACTATTTTAGAGCTAGCCGTACTGCAGTAAGGCAGCCCAGAAGTAAAGGCTACAAGCAAATGGGCTGAGCTGCAGGAGAAGAGGGCAGGCTGGCCATCAAGCCAAAGTGTAAACTCTGGAGAATCACCTGACAGGAAAGGGTGGGTCTTTGTGGCACATAAGACCAGTTCCTGAGAGCAAGCAGTCAGTCTGGCTCTGCAGGCTGCAGGAAGAGGAGCTCCTGAGGGAGGTGACTGCAGGAGACACACAGACTGGCTGACTCCCATGCTGTCCCACACAGCTGCAAGGAGAGAGCAAAGAGGACTTATGGCCTTTGGTGAGGCAGTGACCCAGAGCAGGGTGGATTTCAGTTGTGAAGCAGGTCGCTTGCATTTTTATTGGGTTTAAGCTTGAAACCAGGCTGACCTATGGACTGGTGAGCTGGTGCAGGCCAAGGCTGGGAGAGCTAAGGCCAATGGAAGCAGCCCAGCCTGGGGTCAGGAGCTCAGAGGCGGTGGTGCAACAGAAATAGCTTGGCCTGGGGCCAGGGACCTAGAGGATAGAGGGCTGGAGGAGCTAAGCTAAGGCTGGGAAGGCTGAGCCCACAGTAGGTAAGCCTAAAGCCAGGGAGGGGCAAAAACTTGGGGAAGGGGCTGGAGCCCAAGAGGCATATAAGCTAAACTGGGGTCAGGGGTCCAGGAAAAAGAGAGCGCCTTGCCAGGATCAGGGGCCTGGCAGGATGACTGAAGTATTTGACAGACTAGGTCATGGGGGTCTAGTGGACAACTTGGAGTAATACCTGCAAGGCATGGGCACATCTATAGGTGATGGAGGCCACAAACACAGCCCACAAAGTGACTGGTGTCTTGAGGTGCTAATATAACCAGGTGGGCCAGAACTTAGTGGCCAAGGGTCAAAATTAAGGTGAACTGGACTCGTTCCAGACCCTGGGGAAGCCTCCCCAAACCCTATAAGTTACATCAGGGCATAGTAGGTGAGGAAAAAGGGAGGGTACTCAAAGAGTGGGAGTGGAGACGGGAGTTGCATGGCCACCTGGGGGTGTCACAGTTGCCCCTGGGGATGGGTCCTATTATGGGAACCTTCCAAATACTCATCACCTCCCTGCTTCTCTCAGAAAATTAGGTGGTGCCCTGTTCAGCTCTGGCAATGTTATATGCTCACGGTCTTCTGAAGCTGGTCTGTTTGTGCGTGTCAGTCTCATGTTGCACGTCAAACAGACCTGGAGAAAGGCATTTTCTGCTGGAATGATTGTCCGCCATCTAGAGGTGTCACAAGCAGTTTTTTTACACCCTGGGCAGTGGTGGCAGCCATGACAGTCAGGCCCCCAGAGGTGGTGGCTGCCATTTTTGCACCTCTGCTAAATTAGCACCTGGGCTGGGACCCCTGCCTATGCTTGCAGCCACCATCTTTTTCAATGAAGCAGATACTATGAAACAAACCCAGCTTCTGTCCAGCATATCATTTACAGAGCTGGTGATGTATTTTTTCACCCAAACTGCTGAAAAAATGCCAGTGTATTTAAACCTACAGTTGCTGTGGGAAAGGTTTGATTTGATGAATTTCCTATTTGGAATAGGCAAAAATGTCTTTCTTTACATGTTCTAAATAAAAAAGTTACAGTTTTTAGTTCTAAATGATTTTTAATCGATCAGAATTGACAGAAACCATTCTAAAATGGCTATGGTCTGGAACAAACTCCCCCCCAGTGGTGGTGCAAGCACCTATTCTGGACTCCTTCAGAAAACAGGTGGATATTTTTCTTGCTGGGGTCACTTGACCCTAGCTGACTTCCTGCCTATGGTGGGTGGGGGCTGGACCCCATGATCTCTTGAGGTCCCTTCCAGCCCCTAATGTCTATGAAATCTATGAAAATGATGTAAATGAAATGTCAATTGACCCAATCTAAGGTTTGGGCAAGGGGGTGGGGGGGGCGGAAGGGGAATTTTTGTTTCACAAAAAATTTTATTTTTTTTTCTCCCCTTTTTGACTCTTTTCAGAATATCTTGAAAATTCTCGTGGGATAAAAAAAATAACTTCATTATTTAACTCCTATCTTTAAAAGAGGAGCTAGAAAAAGGAGCAAAAGAAACAGATAAAATTATACTCTATAAGATATTAACTAAAGAATAAAAATGGGGAATCTGTTAGTAGATGTCTAACATCAGAAGCTTTTGTGGTCCCTAAAAGGCCAAGTGGAAGGAGTACAAAGGCTTTACCTAACCCTATATCTCTTTCCTTGGCAACAGTAACTTATGAAGCAGTATGTTTAGCCTGCAGGCCAGGTATTTCTTCCAAATCTAGTGCCATACCTGCTGCTTCATTGAAAATCAACAGTGCAGGGTCTTGACTTCTGTTATATTGAATCTGATGCTTTGGGTGTAAGCCAGGCCTTGTTGAAGTCAGTGGCAACCTTCTGTTGGTCTGTTAAGATCTCAGAGACTGAAGACTGGGGAAGATTCCTGAAGGAAAAATAGAT
This sequence comes from Alligator sinensis, assembly GCF_000455745.1. NCBI lineage: Eukaryota > Metazoa > Chordata > Crocodylia > Alligatoridae > Alligator > Alligator sinensis. Next base: position 775,320 of record NW_005841873.1, read on the forward strand.
GGAGTGAAAACAGTAGATTGGGGAATTGGAGAAAATGTAGTAATTTATCTGTATCTTTATCAAGTGGCATATCCTCCTTCATCAGAAAATAGAAATTCCACATAGCCTCCCGGCAGCTAAGAATGTCAGGGCCCTGGGATAGCCTAGGGTATCATGAGAAAAGCAAATAATTTCGATTCATTTCCACTTTTTGTAAAATAAGATCTTTATGGAGGTTTGACCCTCCCCTCCAGATACCAAAGTCTCTAGGAAGGTCTAACAAATGTCCTGGTTTGCTCTTCCTCTTCATGATTATTGAGTTTGCCTTTCTTCCATAAATAGAGAATGATTTAAACAAAGGATTGAAGGGTAGGAGGGGTATCATTTCTGATCTGGCAAAAGTGATGCCACAAAGCCTCAGAAGAAGTAGCTTATTGCATCTGAGTTTCCTGGGCTAAGTTCTTTTGCCTTTATTTTCTGCTCGCTGAAACTTTGTATTGTTAGAGTCCAGAAAAGCAGTGTCAAATTCTTGTTCAGTCACAAGGGAAATTTCTCGTGAAAAATGCCAATTTGTTAAACTCAAACTTGATGGCATTTTCCCCTTTGGTTACTGCAGCAGCATTGCCCACTTCCCTTCCCTGCCGCCCCCCTTCAGCTTATTTATGGTTGATTTTCCTCTACACAAAGTTGTATTCACATTTTAAAATTAATTTGGTATATAATGGATCTTCTATGCTTTTCAATCCTAAAATTCTATGCGGTCTACTAAAATGAGGCAGGAGACTGGTTCGTTGAGTCTGAATGTGTGTTAGTCAGAATATCTGTCCTTATTTTGTGCATATTGTCACAGTTTCTGCTTTTGTTAATCTGGCAGGATGTTTTGACTCAGAATAAGGGATTTAGATCAGTGGTTTTCAGCCGGTGGTCTGCAGATCCCTGGGCGTCTGCAGACTGTCTAAGGGGTCCGCAAAAGATGACTGTGATCAATCAAAAGTATGTGAATACCCACAGTTATAGATCACAGGTGTCTGTACCTCCATTTGAAACTTTTTAGGGGTCCACAAATGAAAAAGGTTGAAAACCACTGGTTTAAGTGCTAAATGTTCTCTATGATTGCAGTATGGCTTGTCTGGAAGGAAGTTGAGAGACCTTTTTATCTTTGCTTGACAGCCCATATTCCCTCTCCTAAGGTTTCCTCAGAAACTGTGTAGATCAAATATTTCTCTTCTTTCTCTGTTTTTTGAGAAAGATGAATGATCCTGCAGTTGGTCGTAGGTTCAGAGGTGGGCTAGCACATAGGCTCAGATCCTCCAAGGTTTTTAGGTTTGAGGATGTTGACTTAAGAATTGTAGCTCTTTCCTCATACCGTCCACACCTCTTGTACCTGCAAAATGCAGCTTTGTTAAGAAAAGACCATCGTCTGAAATTCTGTTTCTTTCCGTCTGGAATGGTACTGCACAAATAGTATATATTTCTGTGTGTTTCGGCACTCATAACTTGACTCTAGATCATGTTATATAGGGAAAATGGATCTGCCCCCTTTCAGAGCATAGTTGATTTCATTGGAGCTTTGTGCAGACACCAGGGGCTTAGTATAGAGCTTTCTTGAAATCATCAAGACTATATGGGCAAATATGACCATGGCATGCAACAATGTCATATTAGGCATTATGACTGCAGACCCTGGTGGAATTTGCATGTGCAGAGCGAAACACGTAACAAGATGGAAGGTCTGATCAAATGTTTTCAGGCTTCAGTAATGATGGGGTTGAGATAAAGACTTAAAACATATTGGATAAAGGCTCAGATTTGGTTTTTATTTTGTCCCATGTTAATATCCTAATCTTTAGGACAAATGATGTTCTTGGGGAAAGACTGCCCGAGGAGCCTGTTTTGCATGTTTGACGTTTTGGATGTGAGATGCCTCTAATGTGAAGATTAAAATGAGGATCGTTATTTTGATGCACTGTGCATATCGTGTCATTTTCCATTTGTTTTTCTTTCAAAACATTGCCTGAAAGCATCCCCATCGCATTGCAACAAAACGTAGAACAAAGCATCATATTTCAGAGGATTTTTAAATGAATTAGACCACGCACTAGACCAGGCTGATGGTTCTCTTTCTGCAGCAAGGCACAGAAAGGTAAGGAAAGCACCTGATGTCCTGCGCATTATCTGTGGTCCCTCCTTCCCTCACCTGCCCTGACACCTTGATGGACTGCCTTGTTTGATTTCATTATCAGCAGCCACAAATGCTGGAATCATTAGTCAGCTGCACCCGGCTAAGCATGGCACAGCCTTTCATTTTTATCTTCCTTCAGCAGCAGTGGTGCATTACAGTGTTGCATATGTTCTTACTGATTGCTTAATATGCCATAGCTTGGGAGCAGCAGAGTGCTGTCATATGTGCACACCGTCAGCAAACTCCAGTGAGTGCGTGTCCTCCCCACCCCCCACTAACGTATAAAAATGAGTTTCCAAAATGCCAAGGGAAAGTGGCTTCATCTGTGCTTCCTGTTTTCATGGGAGAGTGGCTGATGCATTGGATCTCATCCTCAGCCCATTTATACAGGTGGAATTTCATAGTTTTTAGGGGCTGGAAGGGACCTTACAGATCATCGGGCCCAGCCCCCTGCACTTGGGCAGGAAAGACTGCTGGGATCAGATGACCCCTGCAAGGTGGGCATCGAGATGCTTTTTGAAGATCGCCAGGGTGGGTGACTGTACCGCCTCTGTGAGGAAGCCTGTTCCAAACTCTCGGTATTTAACTTGTAAAGAAGATTTTTCTTATGTCTATTCTGAAACAGTCTTCAGTCAGCTGGTGCCCATTATTTCTAGTCCTCCCCTGGGGGGCCTCGGTGAATAGTTGCTCCCCCAGACCCTGATGAACTCCCCTGATATAGGCTGCTACCAGGTCCCCTCTGAGTCTTCTCTTCTCCAGGCTGAACAGTCCCAAGTCTCTCTGCCTTTCCTTGCATGACCTGATCTCTGTTCTACTGACTGTAAAAGAGCTGCCCTGGATTTACAATGGTGTATCTGAGGTCAGACCAGTCATGTAATTAGGGGTGGGAGAGTTGGACACACTAGCCTTGAGCACTGACTTGTTGAGTTTGAGGGAGAGGAGCCACCACCCCACCCCACCCCACTCCACTCCACTCCACTCCACCACCACTACCGGCGTGGCTGCTACTGCTGCCACCCAGGGTGCAAATTTCCAGGCTCTGTTTCCCATGAAAAGTGCTTTGGAACAGAAAGTGCTATGCTGTAATAAAAGCAGTGTTTATTCATCAGTAGTCATCTTTTTCACCTGCCAGTTTACAGCAGCAAATTATAGAGCTCCTTCTGCTTTCTTCTTTAAGAATCCGACCTATTATTAGAACTGTCCAAAAATATACTTCTGTAGGTCATCTTGAATCCACTTGGCTCATGAAGCCAACTGCTCTTTTTTTCACTGCTGTTGCACCTTTCCAATGAGATTTACCAACCTTCCTATTGTTGGGCTTGGCAGTTCCCTCCTGCAGCTTCAGAACACATAATCCGTCCTTGAGTTCATATCTCACATTCTGATGGGACTGTTTATTACAGAGGACATGATTTGTAGGAAAAATAAATGCTTACACAGGTGTCATGCCATTTTCCCACTTATCCATCATGCTGGAGTCAAGGTGCTGCTTATGCACTTAAATCAAACGGAGAAATTGGAGATTCAACCAAGCAATGGAAAATTCAGATGCACAATATATGATGCATTGTTTGAACTGTACTTTCTCTCTCATTTTTAAGTCAGCTGCATTGGGAGTCAGTTGTAGTGTCCTCGAGTATTGCATTTCATACGTAGTTTGACTGCATGCCTAATGACCTTAAGGAGAGGAAAAAAGCCCCAGTATTTCAAGTAATATTTATAGATCACTCTAGACCTCATCTTCCCCTTCACCTGATCTACTTCATTCTGGATGAAGCCATCCGGTAGCATCCTCCAGTGTGTTTGGGAGGAGGAGGAGGGAGGGAGGGAAGGAGGGGGCAGTGCTCTACAGGAACAATGTAGTGTAGAGCTTGTTCTGTTTTCTTTCACAGACTCAAGGTCACAGAGACCTGAGGTCAAATCTCATTCAGCTCTTTTGTCATTGCCAAATGCTAGCTCTGACACTGATAGCCCTGGCTTTGCAAAGAGGATTTTGAGCTTTGTTCGCTGAAGAATACCTTTAAGTAATTTACACAAATTGACCGCCCAGTGTCCTTCTCCAGCACAAGTGCAGTATTATTGATTTTGCATGCAGGGTTTCAAAGCTTGAGCCACGCCCGGAGCAGAAGCCCTTCTGAGTACTTCTAATGTTATCCTTTTTCTCTTGCTTTTAATAAGCATTTGCACTTAGGGCATCTTCCCTAAGGTGTCAGAGTGGGTTTTGCAGATTAATTGTCTCTTAAATGCCCACTGGACATGGGCAAACTATAACACGCATAGTTCTTTTGCAAAGATATCATTGGATTTACAGAGTGGGTGTCTTTCTCCGAAGTTCTTCAGTGATGCAGGGCTGGTTTCCGTGCCATGTGCCATGCCAAGGACTGCCACCAAAAGGTATCTGCTTGTTCTGACTTGGTGCATGCTGCCCAAGAAATGAGGCAGTCGCCTGCTAAGAGTGGTTTCATAGATGTTAGGGGCTGGAAGGGACCTTACAGATCATTGGGTCCAGGTCCGCTGCACTTGGGCAGGAAAGACTGCGCAAGATGGGCATCAAGACGCTTTTTGAAGATTGCCAGGGTGGATGACTCTACCAACTCTGGGGGGAGCCTGTTCTAAACCCTCGACACTCAACTTGTAAAGACGTTTTTGCCTTGTGTCTAGCCTGAAGCGATCTTCAATCAGTTTGTGCTCGTTATTTCTTGGTCCCAAGCACCTGTCTTAGCATTGCTCTCAGGCTCTCTGTTAGCTGTGCTTCTTGTCATCTGTTCAGAGCTGCTCTAAGCTGGCTATGCTGCCTTCTGTTTCAGATTTGATGTGTATGGAAGGGGAGTGAGGGGATGGGTTACACTTTTCAATGGGGATCCCAAACATGGCTTTAGGAGCAAAAAGGTCCATATCCAAAAATGACTAAGAAGCTTTAGTCCCAGTGACTTTAAGTAAGACTTAGGGTAGATCTCCACAGCAGTGTAGTATGTACAAGTGTGCAGATACCCAGATACAAGCTGGGTTGGTTGGTAAAATCATTATATCTACAGCAGGTTGGATATCCACATGGGATAATTTACTCCATCATGAAAATTGGCCTATGCACAGCTCTCAATTGCCCCAACCTGATTGCTTTCAGCTCTCAAGCAGTTTTGTTTAAAGCCAACTCTGTTCTCTCTACGAGAGACTTTTTAAAAAATCTGAATTAAATAGGATAATGTTCAGGAAGGACAAGTGCAAAGTGTTACACTTGGTAAGAACAATCAAATGTACAAAGTAAAATGGAAAAGGACTGGCTAAGTTGCAGTACTGCAGAAAAGGACCTGGGGGTTATAGTGCTTTGTAAGCTGAATATCAGTCAACAATACAATGTTATTCCCCCTAAAAAGCTAATAGTGCACTGGGATCTATTAACAGGAATGGTGTATACTACTCACAGGAAGTGATCCTTCTAGCATGTCCAATTTTGGGGACTGTTATTGAAGAAAGATGTGGACGAATTGAAAAGAGTCCAGAGGAGAGCAATAAAAATGATTAGAAGTCTAGAAAATATGACATATGAGGGAAGTTTGGAAGAATTGGGTTTATTTTGTTTAGAGAAGAGAAGACTCAGTGGGGGATTTGATAACAGTCTTCAAAATACAAAATGGGTTGTTATAAGGAAAATGGCAATCAATTGTTCTCTGTATCTGCAGGGGACAGAGCAAGAAGTAAAACACTGAAATTGCAAAAAGGAAAGAGATAGGTTAGGTATTAGGAAGAACTATCTAACTATGAGGGTGGTTAAGTGCTGGAACGGATTGCTTAGAGAGGCTGTGGAATCTCAGTCATTGGAAGTATCTAAGTGCGGGTTAGACAAATACTTGTCTGGGATGGCTGCCATGAGCAGGGGGTTGGACTAGATGACCTCAGGTCCCTTCCAGCCCTATTACTCAGTAATTCTATACAGTCCTGTCTGCAGTAACATATCCTTAGGCTTTTAAGTGCCTCAAACATTCTTAAAAATGGCATTTTTCTGAGCTTCTGAGGCATTACTGACATTTTCACCCAGTAACGTTATCCTTTCTCTGCTACCTTTTGGGTAGTAGGAAGCTCACAGTCGCTGCATACCTACCCACAAGCATAGTAGTAGCTCTGGAAATTAAAGATAATGGTTTTTCAACTTAAGCATGGTCCATAGATGGAGAAAAAGAGGCTCAGGGAGGAGAAGCGATTTGTTCATGACAGAGCTGGGAATAGAAACTCAGTCTCCTGACTCACAGGACACTAGACTATGAGAGAACAGTATAGTTATCCTACAGGTGAGTCAGTCAAGTGAAAAGGTGGGGAGGGATTATGAAACTGATTCTTATGGTGTTAAAACACCTAAAAATCCAGCAGCAAGTAATGGGGGTAGAAGGCATTCAACACCTCTGAAAATTAAGCCTGGTTGGGTTTGCAGTGAGTCAGGACAGAGCTGAGAGGAGAGCCAAGGATTGCAACTCTCTGTGCCGTAGACCATGCTCTTGTCTGCATCATTTCCAGAGCTACTACCATGCTCATAGGCATATATACTGTTGGCTTCCTACTACCCAACGGGAGTGGAGGAAGGAACTAAGGCACAGAGATTTTTTATATGCATTTTCAACAGGCTGGACTACTTTGATAACCATGCTTTCTAATACCCATATTCTGTGGTCACCATGGGTTACATGCTTAATATTTTGCCGGGGCCCTTAGGATAGGAATATAGTTGTAGCTTTTTCCATCAAAATAAGTACAACTATATATGAGAGAGAGAACAAATAGAAGGATGAGCAATTATTTGCCTCTTCCCATACCCATGATCACATAGACACATTCAAAATACGTGCCAACCCTCATTTAATTAGAGTCATTGCTATATTGGACAGTGCCAGCAGCTGCAAAGAGCCATTTTCCTTTGTGAGAGGACCCAGATCCCACAAAGAATCTGTGAGTGCTTGCAGAGATGGTTCCTCATTAAAGAAGAAAGAAATATGAGTTCCAAATGGGAAGTGTCTCTACTATAAGGAGCTGCCTCTTGTTAATCTTTTTAGGGAAAGGGAAAGGTTTTGTACAATCTTCAACTAAAGCCTCAGCCTTGTTGGGGGATGAATACCCTGACTCGGAAGTGCATCAAAGCACTTAAGCACATGCTAAAATGTAAGCATGTGCATAACTGATTCAAGATGTACACAATGTCTTTTTTTCTTGCTTGCCATCATTAGCTTAGCAAATGACTAAGTGTCCCCACAAATGCTTATTCCATTTTAAAACTCCTGAATGTGCTTCTGCATTGGTCACATGTTAGAAATTAAACATTTTTCTAATTGCTAGATGAAATTTAATTCCTCTCCACTTGGCCAACAGAAGGCCTTTCAATCATGCAAGTTCCATGTGTGTCACGTGGGAACATGTGTCGTGTGTGTTGTTCATTCCTCAGTACCGGAGTTAATTTCATCCTTTGTGAATTTTCTGAAAAATAATTTTACCATCAGGCATGTCTGGAGAAACAATAAATATGAGAAAATATTTGAATATACATGGACAAAAGCACCTTTTGAGCTCATAAGCACTACTGTTCTTAGGAGAAATCTACTTCTGAGAGATTCTGTCAATCAGCCAAGATACAGAAACAATTGCAGATGATGGATGGATCCATTCAAAACTAACCCATTATTCTTGAATTTCTGGTATTTAAAATTCTTAAACACTTACTTAACATACAGCAGTTATTCATAGAATATATTTAGCAAAACAATCTTAGACGCTTAAGTTTCGGAGACAAAAAAGGTGGAGTTAATCATATTAGTCACCTGTACATGAGCATGGAGGCTGCTCCAACGCACTGTAATTCCAGTGTCAGAGCAGGCTTGATAATCATGTCTGGAGTGTGGTCATTTCCTGCTCCAGCAGCTTCCCATATCTCATGTATCAGCATCCCTGCACTTAAAAATGGCAGTGGGGGCACTTGAACTAAAGCTTGGGGGCCACTTGAACTAAAGCTTGTCAAACGAGCTTTAGTTCAAGTGGTACTGCCACCCGTTGTAAGCACAAGGACTGATATGTGAGATGCTGTGGCACTTTAATGAGAGCAGCTCTTGGAGCCACTCTAATTAAAGCGCCAGCCCCCCACCCCTGGAGCACATATAAAAGTGCCCATAGTCACTGGGAATCAAATATTCATTGTTTGTCTTTTATCATCCATCACTTACTTAAGGACTGAGGGGAAAGTTTCAAAAGTCTGAAGTCACTTAAACAAGGATGTCTTTGGATGATATCCTTTATTAGATTGATATAGTTGGGATAGAGTTAGACAAGCATTTGAATGCAAGACATTTGTCATCAGGTCTGACCTTAACAAAGCCAAGCATAGAAAAGTAAAAAACATTAATATTTTGCTGGTATCTAAGGTTGTGTGTGTGTCGGGGGGATGGGGAGGAGCGAGGTGGGGGAGACAAAGTGCCAAGAGTAGCAGACAATTAGCAGAAGAAAAGCTGATTACTAGGAAATCAAGGCCTATGAAAAGGGAGGAAGATCATTCTCATCTTGCATGTGTGGAAAGAGTTCAGGAGTCAGGTAGTTTATAATGTGCCATGAAACAAGTATCGGTGGTAGTTCCTTGGTTCTTCATGTCCAGCCACCTTATGACTTTTTGTTCTCAAGTTCACCTTTTAACGGTGTTAGGTAGATTTCCCTTGAGTATGAGGATATTGAGGTCAGAGAGGAAGTTTTGTTTTGTTTTTTGTAAGAAATGTGCTTTTGCTGGTGTTTGTATGTCTTTGTCCTTTATATTTTTTTCTGTGAAAGTTCACTCTGATTCATAGCTGCCTGTTTAGTTTCACCCACAAAGTTGCAGGAGGGCATTTGGTGCATTGGATTTGATACATCGCATCTTGGGAAAGACATGTGTAGGAACCATAGATTTTGATGGTTTTGTTAGAGGGATGTTGACTCCGGTGGCAGTGGAGATGTGTTGACAGGCGACACATTTTTTTGCCAAGGAAAGGCTGTCCCCCCTTGACATCTGGGATGATTTCTGGTCTTGTCTTGTGCACATAGGTATAGGTTTTCTGTATATAGTGGTTTGTAGGGTACCATCCTGGCTGTGGATTTTAGTGTCTAGAAAACTGATGTTAGTGTAGGAGAATTCCAGAGAAAGTTTGATTCAGGGTAATAGTTGGGAAAGCTGTGGTAGAAGTCAGCAAGAGAGTCCAGGTGAAAATATCATCTATGGAATGCAGATATAGTGCAGGTTTAATGGCACAGTTTTCTTGAAATTTTTCCTCCAGTGGTTCATGAAGAGGTTGGGATACTAACATTGCCTTCTTTGAACCTGTAGTTGTGCCTATGGTTTGGAGGGAGCATCTTAGTCACTCAAGTTCCAGTTTCAAAAGTGCACTTTAATTAGAGCATCTTTGAGAGCCACTCTAATTAAAGTAATTGCAGCATCTTGTGTATTGGTGTTACCGTGCTCAAAATGGTGGCAGAGGTGCTTTAACTAAAACTTGTTCAATGAGCTTTAGTTAAAGCACCTCTGCCTCTATTTTGAAGTTTGGGGTTGAGATGCCCAGACTTGCTGGAGCATGCTAATTAGCACATTCCAGCAGACTCTATTAGTAGACCACTATGGGAAAGGGAGGTCCAGGTGAGGGAGATCCCCTGCCCTCCATCAATGCTGACTTTGTGAAGGAACACCTTGCGAGGCTGGACACCTTCAAGTAAGTCGACCCTGACAATCTATACCCCACGGTATTCAAGGAGCTGGCGAGCATCATAGCCCAGCCTCTAGCACGGATCTTTGAGAACTCCTGGCGCTCTGGTGAAGTGCCTGAAGACTGGAAGAAGGCCAATGTGGTGCCTATCTTCAAGAAAGGGAGGAAAGTGGATCCAGCAAACTATAGGCCCATCAGCCTGACCTCTATCCTGGGGAAGGTCTTAGAAAAGTTTATTAAAGAGGCCATCCTTAATTGACTGGCCGACGCCAACATCCTGAGGGATAGCCAGCACGGGTTTGTTGCAGGTAGGTATTGCTTGACCAGCTGTGGCCTTGGGTCCACCACAATCCACCAGCTGAGAAATTGGCTCCGTGATCAGACCCAGAGGGTGGTAATTGATGGAAGTCAATCGTCACAGTGCCCTGTGAACAGTGGGGTCCCCCAAGACTCTGTCCTTGGACCCATGTTGTTCAACATCTTTATTAATGATGTGGACATTGGAGTCAGAAGCGGACTGGCCAAGTTCGCCAATGACACCAAACTCTGGGGCAAAGCATCCACACCTGAAGACAGGAGGGCAATCCGGTCTGACCTGGACAAGCTCAGAAAATGGGAGGACGAGAACCTGATGGTGTTTAACACTGAAAAATGCAAGGTTCTTCACCTTGGGAGGAAAAACCTGCAGCATCCTTATAGGCTCGGCAGTGCTACGCTGGCTAGCACTACGGAAGAAAGAGACTTGGGGGTCATC
>NW_005841873.1:786338-794184 GCF_000455745.1 Alligator sinensis
TGGATGCTTATCTTGCTGGGATCCTATGACCCCAGCTGACTTCCTGCCCCTTGGGCGGGGGGCTGGACTCAATGATCTTCCAAGGTCCCTTCCAGCCCTAATGTCTATGAAATCTATGAAATTAAGTCTGCTCCAATGTGCTGTAATTACAGTGCACTGGAGAAGCTCTCCAGTACGTTTATAGGCATCCACAGAGAGGCATAGAAAGATAAAGTGATTTGTCTAAAGTAGTCCACAAGAGAGTGGGAACTTAGCTGTCTCAAGTCTGAGGCAAGTGCCCCAACCACTGGACTCCATTTTTCATATTACATTTCAGCTGCATCCAGACATATCTGTGGCGCCACATACCACATGTTCAGTGGTTCTCCACACTGCAAGGGAGCAGTGCAGAGGGTTTTTTTGGATATCCAGGGGTCAAAAAAACCCACGGGGAAAAAAAAGGCACAGTGGCACATGCGGCAGCAGCATGCACCACCCAAAGCTGGAGCCTGGGTAGCAGAAGCCATGTTCTGCTGCCAGCCAGGCTCTTCATGGCAGGATCGCTGCTGCTGCAACTCAGGAGCCCCCAGAGCCCCAGGTAAGACTGCTGGGGTCATCCCAGTGCTGGCCCCAGCCTCCCCTACCCCACCCAGGGTAACTTGCCACACACCAGAGCGCATATGGCCCGGGCGTTCCCCAGGGACAATTAACGGTGGCACAAGTTATGCCACCTCTGGGGACCCAAACGTCCGTGCATGTCTGGACCTGGCCATCATGTGTCATGCAAGAAGAGAATGGAATTCAGACTGTTCTTCTGCAGCGATGGTGGATGTGTGGTGCAGCCATTCATAGAAGTTTAGTTTTTTCAGTAAGCTCGGAACATGCGACTGAATTAGGTAACAGATAAGGGCACGACCATAGGATCATTTTCACAGGTCTTTTGGGGAGCCATAATTGTCCTTCTGTCACTAATTTTGGTCTATATGTCACATGAAATGTTCCTCCATTCTGGAATTCCATCAGATTGCTATGGCATTACCATGCTTGGCTGAAGTAGCAAAACTCACACGTTTTGCATCTTCCATAATGTTTTGGTGTTTTCTGAGAGAGTTTTCTTGCTGTTGGACGGATTTTGTTCTCGTCAAGTAAACACTAACCTGCCGTGTTTCACAGCCATGAAAATGATAAACTTCTCCAGGTTTTGTTCCATCTCAGCCTTTTCCCCCCCCCATCCCTCTTCGTGCTTCTGAACCTGTAAGTACATTGATAATAAAATTGTGATCACTAGCTAATCACCGTATGTGGACAATTTTGAATTAATTCTTGTAGCCTTTCCAAAGCACCTCCATCACATACATGCCACCTCAGACAAGAAATTGTTTCAGAATAGGTGTAGTCAAACTGGGACCAGATTCAGCTTTATCCCACAGAGAAGCAATAAATTAAAAGAATATATAAATTATCATTGTAGCAAGCACCTCAGCATGGGGTATTTCTTTAGGAATTAATGACCTGAGAGGTTAATGGCCAAGGGCAAAGTTTCAGGCCATCAACCCTCCAGCCATTCATTAATCTACAGGAAGTTCCTTGTGCCACATATTTTATGGCTGGAAATATAGAATCTTGGAAAAAATGCCATTTTCCCCAAGTTGGTTTCCTGTTATTAATGTAATCTCCAGCATCTCTAACGTCTTCATATAAGCCAAAGATGCATAGAGTAAAAAATAAAAATAACACATTTACTGGTACAGCTTTATAATGTGTGTGTGAGAGAGAGAGAGAGAGAATGTAACAACCAATTAAAACCTCGTACTAACACAGTGAAACATTTGGGTACAGGACTTGAAGCACATCATTAAACCCACAGCATATATTTAGGCAAGAGTATTGTGATTATGCATATTGAAATTTAATCAGGACTAACTTTCCTACTGTTGTAAAATCAACTTTGGAGTTGAGAAATTCTAGTTTCAGTTCACCTCCAAAAATAGGCCAGATCCTTAACTGGCCTAAACCAATATAACTCCATCAAAGAATGAGTTGAGATGAGAACTCCAGCCCAACGCTTCTGACAAGGCAGAGACCTGGTGAGATCATCCTTTGGCATGTTTGCTCAGTGCTATATTGAGGGGAAAGTGTCACCCAGTGACTTGCCAGAAATGCTTCTTGAGCCACTTTGGATTTTCTTAGAGGTCTCTGTAGCTGTCTCAAGTTGGATACCTGGAAACTGAAACACCCTCCAATTCACTAGCCACTGTAAATAGTCTTGGCTATCAAGCTTTCAGCTGGAGGTGGTTCTAGCAGGAGACCTTCACACACTATGAACCTGGCATTTCCTTTTCATATTGTCCCTGTAGGCTAATGGTTTCTCCAATTTCAAACCAAATTAATTGGCAGATGCAACATGCTTGTTTTCATCTATTGAGTTCTTCCGTGCTCCGTTTCTCCTTGCTGCCTTAGCCTCAAACACAGCCCAGGAAACGGGTCCTGAGGACTTGGAATTCAGGAGTTAATCAAGCCATTTTAGTCTCTTTGTCAGAAAACAGTGCCGATCAAATGTGTTTCTATCAACAGCTGCCTTTTTCAATTATGCAGACAAAACATCAGCGGGACGGTGTGCAGTGTAGTATAGCCTTGTAATAATGTGAGAGGTTGCAATGTCTAGCAAATGAAGAAAGGGAGAGAGAGCGAGCCAGCTGAAGCTGTACCAGTAATGTGAGTGTTTCAACAGAGTCCATTATAGATAAGTAATAGCAGTGCTTCAGCAAATGAACCTTTTCAAGGGCACCGAATAGTTCCTTCCATAGGTCAGGCTGTCGTCTTGAATGTTAGATATGTTTCAAGCCCAGCAGTGAAGAATTGTTTTATCTATCCATATACTTGGCCATTTGTTTAAAGCTTTTTAACCTCCTGCCATCTAGGTAGTGAACTCCTGATGAGAAAAGGGCGCTAATGTGATAACACCATTACCATGGCTGCCTGCTGTTACCAGTGCGGTCCATGAATACCTGGGTGAGAAATGTATTGATTTTTCCACTCTGGGTGAAATTTTGCCTGCATATGAAATCAGCTGATGAATATATTACTCAGATGTCACCTGGTTGTGTGTTGTATTTCATGGCGTTCTCCCTTCTTTGGGAAATATTTCACATTTACCTGGTGAAAATGAGCTAATGCTTTAGAACCAGCCAATAAAGAAAGTAGGGGGTTTTGGGGTCACTGTAATGAAATGTTGTAAGGATACACTTCAGTCTTTTTTTCATCTTCTTCTGTCTTACAGTCTGCATAGAGAGTATCTAATGCCTAGACCATAGAGAAAATGCCATCCACTGTATCAGGCACAGCCTTTAGACCTGACTCTGAAACCCACTGGGTGCATCCAGACAAGCGCACCGATGCACTTTGTGGTGCCTAAAAGGCTTTTGAGGTGCTGCAAAATGCACGTGACACATATGAAAAGGTTTTCTGCGCTGCATATTTTCAGCATGGAGCCAAAATTAGATACCAGGAAATCCCAATATCTTTTAAAAAAACCCAAAAAACGGTTTCAAAAAAAAAAAGCAGGTGGTGCATGTGGCTGCAGGGTGTGCCACTCAAAACCAGAGCCTGGCCAGCCAGAGTCACACTCTGACTGCTGGCCAGGCTCTGCATGCTTGGATCGCCACTGCTGCAGCCCCCAGAGGCTCCTAGGACCCCAGGTAAGGCTGGCTGGATCAGCCCAGATGCTGGCCCCAGCCTCCCTGGGGCAATTTGCCATGTCCCAGAGCGCATGTGCAGGGATATTTCTTGGGAAAACTTGCATGCTTGTCTAGATGCACCCACTGAGGTCAGCAGGATTCATTTCAAGGAGCTGTGTTGACTCTGGATTGGACCCCTGGGAATTGTGTTCTACTTAATGGCTGAACTCCCATTGATCTCAAAGGGAGCAAGAACATAGTTCATAGTCTGAGCTTTGCCCCCAAGCTCTGTGTTTCTGAAGGTATTTTGCAGCCAGTGTTTTCCGTATGAAGGTTCCAGACATGAAAATGATTTTTGTAGAGCCCTGATGAAATCAGTGGAACTCCTCATAGGGTACACACAAGTACCTGAGATGCAAATAAATGTTGAGCCAGTTGATCTTGATGCTTTTTTTTTTTTTGTTTAAATTTATTTTGGGACTTTGAGCATTAATAATAAAATCATTACAAGCCTCTTGGCAGGGGACTCAGGATTCCACTCCATCCGACCTCCGTGCAATTTCTATTATTTAAAAAAAGAAAAAGAAAGAAGCCCTAGCAAGAGAGATGCTTGCTGCACATTGGGGAAATGTCATATCACTAATAAAAAGCCAGTATTAAAAATCAAAAGCAGTATTACAATTTTATTAGTATGAGTTTTGCAGCCAAGGTCTAATGAAGGAGTAAATTGAATCACCACGCAAACTTTTATATTTTTATGCCATCCAATTGCTAGTCATCAATGTGTGTGTTTAAGGCTAAGATAGACATTTGCAGACCTGTTGGCCCCCTCAAACAGTCAGTGCAACTCGATTGTGGTCCCATTTGTAGATGCACAGTTGGGCAAGGGGATGACTTGCTTGTGATCACGTGGCCACACAATGTGGAGCCTTCTTTTCTAAAAGCACCAGTAGCACAGATGCTCCCTTATGCTCTGATTAATTTCTGCCTTCTTTTTTTAAGGAACAAGTGTACTATTGTAAAATGATGCTAGCAAAGTTTGTAGCAGATGATGGTAAATATGCGTAAGAACATTAGGAGTGCCATACTGGGTCAAACAAACGATCCATCTAGCCCAGGATCCTGTCTGCATGGGCAACAGGGGTGGATGCTTTAGTGGGAGAGCTTGCGAACAGGATATAGCAAGAGTGATCTATCTGACCTCTATGTATCTAGTGATCTATCCCCTGTCATACCCTCCCTGGCATCTATCATCATTGGTTTGGAGATGCTAGAGGTTACATCCCTGACTGTCCTGTTTAACAACTAGTAAAGGATATATCCTCCATGATTATGACTGGTCCTTTTTTTAAGCTGCCTCTACAACCTCCTGGGGTAATAAGTGCCACAAGCTGACTACGTGCTGCATAAAAAAGTGCTTTCTCTTGTTAGTTTTAAACCAGTTTCTTACTAATTTGAGTGGGTGACCCCTAGTTGGTGTATTTGGGGACTTGGTGAATAACAGTTCGCTATTAATTTTGTCCAAGGCAGTTTCATAATTTTATAGACCTTTATCGTATCCCACCTCAGCCACCTTCTTTCCAAACTGAAAAGTCCTAGTCCTTTTAATCTCTCCTGTTATGGCAGCTGCTCCATACTCCTGATGATCTTGGTTGACCTTCCCTACTTTTTCTAATGCAGTTGTCTTATTCCCACTGTAAAGGTATTCATGATGTTGTATTTATAATATAATTGTATAATAATAATAATAATAATAATATAACACCAACTGTTACATGGAACTGTTCATCAGCAGATCCCAAAGCATTGTACAAAAAAGCAAAGCACCTGTCGGCATCTGTCATATTATCCCTACTTTACAGGTAAAAATTGATTTGTATAAGATCTCCCACTATGTCAGTGGCAGAGAATTAGAATGGAAGCATGGTTTGCTGAGACCTGAACCTCTTCTTCATCCATGAGATCACCCTGCGTCCCCTCAGTGAAATGCTCTGAAATCTGAAGTTGATTGTAACTCCATATATTTTGATGCAACTGGGCCATATATTTTTGAGGGGAGGGGAAAAAAACCCCAACATCACTGTGTAATGCAGCAAGTTTCAGGGTAGACATGAATCTTTCATGAAGGAGAAGAAAAGAGGAGTTCTAGTGGGCTGTAAGTAGCAGGTGGCTTTTACAGAAACTTCCAAGAGCTTTGATATGTTTTGCACATCTTTTAAAAGGAGACTTAAGTTGCTTTTCCCTACCAGTTTCAGATCTAGCCCTGGGGTCACTTGTAAGCTTTTGATCCCTTGAAGACACAGAATTAGGAGTGTTTTCTCGTTTCCTGGTGACTTTTTTTCCTTTTCTAAAAATTCACACTACTGAAGTAATTTGCTTTTCATCAGGGAACAAGTTTGCCACAGCTGAAATTCATCCCTGCACAAAGGGCTTGCAAAAGGCTTATTGACCTCTTATTACTTTGGGCCATCAAAAACCATTTGGCATGAACAGGTACTACCTAGGCTTAAAATTAAGCGTACACATTTCTGGACTGTGCCCTTAATCCCTCAAAGGGTGTGCATTGGGATTTTTGTGCTGGCTCTCTGGACAGTGATTTTCATCTGAAAACACAGCTTTGCAGTATGTGTGAGCTCCATTACATATTAAGCACTTTTTTCCCCCCATTCCTCTTGTTCTGCACAGGACCCCAGCAATGATTGGGTGTTCGTTTGTGGTGAACCGGGAGTACTTTGGTGAGATTGGTCTGCTTGACCCTGGAATGGAAGTCTACGGGGGAGAAAATATTGAACTGGGCATGCGGGTGAGTAGCCAACTAGACTTCATGTAATACTCAAGTGCAGGGGGGGGAAAGAGGAACTGGTGGCCCTCTAGCTCTGTCTTCCAGCTTTCAGTCTACTACCAAGAGGCGGCTGGTATTGTGCAGAATGTAAATCGGTCTCAGAAGCATCTATGAGCAGCCAAGACAAGTGAATGTTCATGCCTCTGCTAACGCTGAGCAAATTCATGCAGTTCAGAAATATTGTTTATTCTGCAGTTGGGTTGAGCTCAAGGAGACAGATCCCCACCTATAACAACATAGCTGCACTGGTTTCAATGGAGCTTTACTAATGTACTTCATTTGACCATTCTGTCCAGTCCATGTAGCACTTATATATGATGCAGGCAGTCTTATTTCCTTAGAAATTCAAAGGCCAGACTATTATGCTCCTCTAATCTGATATCCTGCATCATAACACTTTTCCCACCACATTTAATGACATGTGCCCTTTTAAATCACCAGTGGCCTCCTTTACAATAATGGCTGGTCATGTAGCCACATGGCAAGGCTAGAGGCCAGAGATTCCCTTGCCAGAGTCTCTGGCCTCTGTCAAGGGAGTCATGGCCCTTGACAAGGGCCAGAAAAGGTCATGGCCCTCTGTAGCCCTTGTCCCTTGCCAGGGTCTCTGGCCTCTGACAGAGGCCAGAGACTCCCTTGCAAATAGCTCCAGAATGCTTCCACTGTACAAAGCAGCATCAGGTTTTAGGGAGAGTGGCCAGTTCTGCAGTGGCAAGAGCTCACCTCTATAGCACGTCCTTACTGACCAGTGCACCGGAGGTGAGACTGGAGGATCCACTGCTTTGAGGATCTCATTGTTCACTTCCCTGCTCAACATCCACCCCCATCATGCATTACAAGATCTGCTTGACTCTTGCGGCTCAGTGGCTTGACATAGAGTGAATTCATTCATTTCCTCTGATGTATTTTCTTTTTCCCTTACTCCCGCAGCCTAACTACTCAGGCTGTGTTCTGGGCTGAAGATTTGTACCTTAGAGTTAGTCCTAACTAGGAAATAGTTGCATGTAAAGCATCACTGTAGGGAGAGTGAGGAAGGCCCAAAAGAAGCCTCCTTCTTAGGATGTTGCAAAATGTCGAGGTCGTAGTTAAGGGCAGAGTCTGTAGTAGTTAAGGGCAGAGTCTGTTAGCAGTAACTCCTAAATGCCTGTAGCAGGGTTAGTACAGTATGCTCCTCTGCCCTGATTGGTTCCAAGAAGCTCCAGGGAAGTCTATGGGTCCTGGGGACACTTTTGAGAAGTAAGCCATTTCACATTTCTTTAACACAATTTTCCTCTCCTTTTATCCCATGCCTCAAGCTAACGTGTCCTCAGGACATGTAATGTGCCCATTAAAGGGTGTATTCTGCTCCTGC
>NW_005841873.1:794259-815905 GCF_000455745.1 Alligator sinensis
AACATTGGGCATCAAATGAACCCATCTGTGATCCAGCTCCACTATATGAAATGAATACAAGCAACTTTGCTTTTGTTGGTGGGTGCTTTTTTTCGTGTGTGTGTTCCCATGCTGAGCCCTACACATGCCTGGAAGTGGCCGCACATTACTTCAACTCAGCTTGCTCGACGTGGCTCCTGGATGCTAAGCACCTGCTAATTTTTTTTGGTGGGTACTTGAGCCCCAGAGCACGCACAGAGTTGGCACCTGTGAATGCAAGCCCCTTCACATTAATGGACTTGGGGAGAAGGTCATTGGGACAGCAATTGGTTTGCACATATTTGTGTATATTTATTATTGCAGCATAGGAGGAATGGGTTTTCTTAATGGGACTATGTGACTAGGCTACCAATGGTTTGGTGAGGTACTGAACTTAGGCATGGGGCAGGAAAACTGCTGCCACAAATCATTCTATTTTCCTTGAGAGGGTCAGGCTATTACCAGGATTGTGTGAGCTCCTCAGCTTTCCTTTATCATTGTGCAGGGCTTTGAGCTGTTTGAAACCTTTTCCACATGGCTGCTTCAAGAATAGATTGAACGCCCTGGCAAAACTCTTGAGTAGCTGATGAATAAGCCTCAGAAGGAATCTGAAAGCTGTCGTTCTTCCTTATATGAGAAGAATTTGCAGTGTGTGATTAGGACTCTTGGTAAACAGAGAAAAGGGATTTAATAGGATTATGAAAAGGTAGTCACTGCAGATTCAGGGGTGAAGAGAACCTGGGATATCAGAAGTTCTGGAGTATGTGGAGTTACAGGGAGTTGTAAAGTGCTCAGCCCCTGGTAGGTGTCTATATTTACCCTGAATAGGGTGGTGAATCCTGCTGTGATATTTGAAGAGTGCTGTAAACTATATAGGAGCATGTAGATGCATTTGGTCTCAGATCATTAACATAATGCATTAATTTTATCTATAGTATAGATCTGCTAATCTGTATTTTCATCTGGCTTTATGGTGTGAAGAAAAAACATAATATGGATCTGTTAATGTGCAATTATCAACACAATGCCATCTAGTATCTGTTTTGGAGCTGTTATGAAATTGTACCATAGGGATCATATGGAGCCTTCTCTTCTCTCAGTTTAGGTATTAAATTGAATTTTCAAAGGGTCTTTCACTCCAGGATTGCAAAGTATTGGATGCCCTCATGGCAGCCCTCTGTGTGCTGACTTCTGTTATAGCCATCTTGAAAATGAGAAAACTGGAGTTCAAAATAAATGTCTGCCCAGGGCCATACAGCAAGGCACTGCAAGAGCCAAGGTAGAGAACGTGCACTAGTAGGTTCACAGTCTCTGTCTTGCATCCTTGCAACATGCTCAGATGAGTCCAGGAAAAGAACCTAATAGTTACTGAATATGCATGTGATGTTTAGCTGGGATATGTTCCTGGAACTATAAAGAGATATAGAGAAGGAGGCCTGGTGTGTTGGTGCAAGCATATGATTTGATATCTGAAGATATGTGTCCTATTCATCTTTCTGTTTCAGACTGGTATGACTCCAGACACATCCCATTAGGCTAGTGTCTTGCCTTCTAATCTTGGGTGCCAGGCTTCTAGGATCTTAGGAGGCTCCTGATTTCTAGGGTTGATGGAGCCCATGCAGATCCTGTTGACTTCAGTAGGACTTCCTGGTCTGTAGCACCTCAGGAAAATGAAGTTTTGGGGGCAGAGGTCTGCTTTTTTGGGGGCTGTGGCCCCAGGTCAGGGCTTGTGACCCAGCTTCCAGTTGGCAGAGCCATACATGACCCCACTTGCAGTCTGAACCCATGCAGGGTAATTGATGAACAAGTCTCAGGCTCATGGCCCTACACATAAGGGTCCTGACTTCTAGTTTGGGGATTGCTGCTTTAGGATCAAGACGTTCAAAACTAGCTGGGCCTCACAGCACAGCCAAGCACAAGTCATAAAGACTGGAGCTTGGGCTCCAAAAACCCTGACTGTGGAAAAAAATACCAGTGGGTCTTCTTTTGCTTTTGAATCAGGGTGTACCTGATCACTGGGAGCTAAAAGTTTACTGTTCACTTCAGACAGTGTAAATTTAAAGCTGCAATTCCTGTGTAATCACATGGCAGCTGGAACTTTAAGGAAAACACCAAGATATATGGCAAGGCAGTACTGCATTGTGCTCTGTGTCTGTACAGTCCATGCAGAGACAGGAGGAAGCCTGCTTTCCCCTACTCCTGCATACCTGTACAAAGGATGATCATAATATAAGTTAGGAGATTTTAGGCAGAGAAAAGGAAGTGAAGAAGGGGAATGCAGAGAAGCGGGAAAACAAGCCAATGAACCAATAAAAGAGCTGAGCAAAATAACTACAAAGGATAGTAGTGATAGAAGTTATAATTTAGAGATGCTCCCTATCAGAAGGCTGAGGGAATTGGGAGATGGTCCCTCAGTTGGAGAGCTGCTAGCTAGCTAGCTAGTTGGTTAGATCCAGACAAAGGGTCTGTGGAGGATGCCTACTGGGCCACAGTTAAAGTTTGTTGTTTTAATTCTTCTCATTCATGTACATCTTTGTTTTTTGAACTTGGTAATCGCTACGTGTGGGTGGACAGGAGAAAGGTAAGTTCTGTAGAAACCAGTGGGTTTTTAAAAAAATAAATAAAAAAATAATCCTTTAAACTTCTTTGCAAACTAGTGCTATGGTAACGTGAAAAGAGAAGGGATTAAGTTTGGAGTGCTGGAGTTAGATTATGTCTAATGAACCTTAATTTAAATTATTTTAATAAAGTGAAATTGGGGAAGCCAGCACAACTAATGATCCTGATTTGAATAGGATACCATTTGATAATCCAACTAATCCTCCTTGAATATATAATTTATTAAAAATATTATCTTGTGTTGTTCACTAATGGATTTTCCCCATTGAGTATCCATAAGTGGGGATTTGTAAATAGCTATCTTAAGTGATTTCCTATTTCGAGTTATTAGTGCCAAGACTGTATAATGCCCCCAGCCAGCTGATCAGAGCTATTCAGTTTTCATACCTGCTGTAGATTATATGGAAGCTTGAAACGAATGTCTTGTTCACTTTCAGTTCCTTGTGAGAAACTCTGCATTTTTCCCAGTGGTTGGCAGGAACCAGGGGAGTCCATTAATTGAGAAACTCTGCAAGTGAAGCCCATAGGTGCCTGTAGGGTTGGTGCAGTTCTGTTTTGTGGGGGGAAGGATTCTGGCCATCCTCCAAAATAAGTGTGGTTTTGTGAAAGGAAGAAAGGAATTTATCTTTGTTGACTATATAATCTCCTCCTGACCCCTGTTTTTCAAGTTCAACAGAAAACTGTTGAATTTAGGGCTGAATTCTGCTCCTGCATATGCTTGTAAGACTGCCATCGAAGTTGACTTGAGCAGTCTGTGAGTATGCAAAAGTAGATTTTGGCCTTAACTATAGATGGCTGCAGCTAGCTCTCGTGTGAGCAGGAAAGGCCTTCCCCTCCCCACAAGACACACCCCGCATCCTTTGCACAGCCAGGTACAAATGCACTATTCTTCCGCCTAATGCCTCCCACTCCCACCTGAAGGGGATGGGAATGAAAGAAAGAGAAAGCAGGGCTCTGGCCCCAGCTTCCTTATATTAAAGTCTGAAGAGCTGGTAGGAGAGGAGGTAGCATTCAGATGGTAGTACCATGCTAAAAGATAGTATTTTCTCCAGTATCAACCCTTCTCATGGAGACAGTGTGCTTCATACAGTGCAGGTCTGGAGGTACAATTTGGCCTTGGAAGTCTTGCAGTGTCCAAATAGTGACTTGTGTGAGATATGGCAATACACAGCCATTGCTCAGAGCCTTTGTATTTGAAACAAATGTGAAAAAAGGATGAGAATTCTGGTAATTCTATGTAATAGTCTCCAATTATGAAACCATCCACAGGGATGCCCCCATGGACTTAGGAATAGTTATAATGGACTGTGGTTATTTATTTGGCAACTCATTAGGGAACTGAGTAGTTTACAAGCCTCATATAAGCTCCCTTATTAGTGGGAGCCACAAATACCGTTGATTGTTTAGAAAGGGATCATATAAACTTTAAAAGCCGAGTTTATGATTTGACCTAATACAAGGAGTTTATGATCCATCTTTTTATAGCAGAGCCATTAATCATCACAGCAAAGATCTGTCATCTTATACCAGGTCTTCAGTGATAAGGCGAACAAGCTGTTGCTCTTTTTATTTTGCACTTGTCTTCAGCTAGGGTGGGTGGGAGCAGAGTCGTCATTTATTTTAAAGGATGCCACCATTTAAATGAAACTCTATGTGACCGCCATTTAAAAAAAACAACCAAACAAACAATAAATGTGCTGTCAGATCAACAGCTGGGGGCAAATCTTCCTGTTTTTTCTTTTAGATTATAGCCTGGATAAACCAAATTCATAGGGATTTTTTTTAAATAGTATTGTGTGATACTCAAAGAGAAACCAGTACTGGTAGATGAAACATTTTAGCTGAGGTGGTGCCCAGAAGACTAGAGGCTTCCCTGGTTTGAGATGCCTCACGGAGATATACTTTATATTAAAGTGCTGTGCATCTGCCCTCTGGAAAAATCCAGCACCAGCAAGATGTCCCAGGGGCAGCCCTCAACAATTAGGGGCCACTGCACATCTGAGTAACTATAGCTTTTATGTCCATGATTGTCCGCTCCAGCACTTTGGGGCTGCTTATGGTGAAGGGGGTAAAGGAATGAGTTCCTCAGCTTGCATTGTCTGAAACAAGACTGCAAAGTAATTTAGGGAAACAAGAAACATGGCTGCAGTGTACTGTGGCACCATGACTAGCGCCCACTTCACTCCATCATGGGCAGCACCACAATCCCCCCGATCAGTGGCTAGGTCCTGTGGGGCCAGTGGGGGCAGGTATTACTAAACAAAACAAAATGGCTCATGTGAAGAACTGTATGTCTTCATAGATATATTGGGGCTTCATAATAGAGCAATAAGAAAATACTTATTAATCTCCACTGTGCTGTAAGGGGTTAATGATGGAGCACAAACTTGGCATTATGCACATGAGTGGTCCTAGTCAGATCATATGTGCTAGTTTTTTTCACACCGTGGCCTAAATCTTGTAAGACTGCTTTCAGTGAAGGTGGAATATACTTTAGAAAAGTTAGCTGGTATCTTTACCAGGCCTAAGTGTATTTGTTTTCAAGGACTTAATTAGTATTTCCATAGCGTGCTTATAAAATAGCCATTACTTGTGTCTGGTTAACATTATGTCTAATAATACTGTATGGGTGTATAGTAGGGCTGTGCAAAGCTTCAGGTGGTGATTTGATTTGGAGGAGATTCGGCTTGATTTGGTGGCTGAATCTCCAAATCCGAATCAGATCAGGGGACCAATTAAAAGGTCCGAATTGATTTAAAGCTCTCTGAATCTTCAGAAAAGATTTGAAGAGCTTTGATGATTTGGGCAGTCCCCGGTGGCTGCAGCACGGAGCTGCAGCCAGACTCTGAGCTGGTAAGTACTAGGTGTGGGGAAGGGGGTGCTGGGGGAGGGGACCATGGGGGGACCCCTGCCCTCTCCCCCAGTCTGCCCTGCCCGCTCCAGCTCCTGGCACTTTAAAGAAAAGCCCTGGTACTCACCGGGTGCTGCCAGGCAGGGGGCAATCCCCGCCACCACCCAGTGCCCCACATTGCATGGGGGGGCTCTGCCCAAGTCCCTCCAACCCCCCTCTCTCCCCCTGCCCCCCCATGGGTGCCCCGCCAGGGCCAGCTTCAGCCCTTTAAAAAAAAAATCCCCAGAGAAGAGCCCCACACTCACTGCTCCTGCAGCAGCCTCGGGGCTTTAGGGGGCTTGTGCAGAGCCCCCCCACATGGCACAGGGGGCAGCGGGGATTGCCCCCCACCAGCAGGAGCAGTGAGTGCAGGGGTTTTCTTGTTTGTTTGTTTTTTTTTCTTAAAGGACCAGAGCTGGCCCAGGCAGGGCACCTGTTTGGGGGGGGAGTTGAGGGGCTCGTGGCAGAGCCCCCCATGCAGCATGGGGCAGTGGCAGGCAGCAGGGGTCACCCCCTCTGCCTGGCAGCACCCGCTGAGTCGGGGCTTTTTTTAACAAGTGCCGGGAGCTGGGGCAGGCAGGGCAGCCAGTGCTGGGCTGGGCGTGTGGGTGGGGGATGGATCTGGCTGATTTAGAGATTTGGCAGGAGCCAAATCTCCAAATCAGATTTGGCCAAATTGATTCAGGACAGTGATTCGAATCACCGAATCAAATCGCTGTCCCCTGAGTCAGCCGAAGCTGAAGCGAATACTAGCCGCTTTGCACAGGCCTAGCGTATAACCCTGGATGATGCATAGAGGAAGGTTTGAATCGTGGGATTCAGGGTGTAAATTGAATGCTGCAGGGATGAGAGACAAATTTAATTCCCTCCAGATACAGAAATACCAGTAGTTGGCTGATTAGTTGCATCCTCAGGGAGTTTCTTCTGCAGCATCTAGGGTAGGTCACTGTGACCTCAAGGGCAGCCATGACAATCCCTAGTGGGCACCTTAGTCCGGCCCTGCTCCCCAGGCTCTCAGGATCTCATCATGCTACCTCCCCTGCCACACCTTGATGGTTTTATTAAAGAGGGGAGGCAGCCCTTAGAGCATCTAGAGCTCACTGGCATCTTTCTCATTCACCGCTCCTCCTTGGGCTCAACTTGGCTCACTTGACTTGGGTCTCCCTTCCCACTGCGAACCGTCTCTCACAGGCTGTGGCTCTGTTCCCACCAGAGAGAGAGGGAGAGGGAAATGATGTGTTGGTGGAGTTGGAGCCCCAGCCCAAGAGAGAGAGACAGCATGGGGCTCCAACCCCACCACACACAATCTTTTTTGTGGCTTAGACCACTCTGTCCCTAATTGCCTTAAGTGCTGATTGTGGCCTCCATCCTACCCTACAGCCATGCCCATGCCTCATAGGTGTTACTCTGTCAACTATTTTTTTCTGTAGTGGCCTCAGCCCTCTTGGCTTTAGCACATTGATATTCTGGTTGCAGTCTTCCTGCTCTTTCCCATTTGTTCAGGCCTGGCTTTATCAGCCTTAGCCCTTCACCATGGATCACACCAGGTCATTTTGGCCTTCACCTGCCTGTGTCTTGTTCCATGAGCCCCTGGCCCCTGTCTCATATTTTGTCCTAGTCCTGCTGACACCCCTGGACCAGATAGGGCTGCCCACAATCTGTCTCGGTCCCCACTAGATTCCCTGACCTGTGTGAGGCTGCTACCCATCTGTCCCAGCACCCTGGGGTCCCTGATTCAAGGCAAGGCTGTTCTCCAGCCTCTCAATGGTTTGGCTTTGGCCATCACATAGCCTTCTGGGTCCCATATCCTGATCTATTTGAGCATTAGCCTTTCCTGTTTTCCAGGCACCCCCGCACCTGTGGCCTCCAGAGCACTAGCCGCACCAGGTCCTCCAGTATGGGGGTTTATCTGGCTCTGTGTTTCTCTGCAGCTGACCCAGCTGCCTACCTGACCATAGTGCTTGGATGCTGGCTTCCTACCTTTTAGGTCACAGGGGTTAGGGGTCCCTGCTACAGTCACTAACAGAAAGATTCCTAGCAGTGACAGACCATTGACTTGATCTGGAATGGCAAAAGTCACATGCTTCTGCATGCTTCATTCTGTGTTGCACAAAGCAGGTAAGTACTGACTGACATATGACAAGAAGTCAATACAACCTGATCAAGGCCAGTTATAGGTACAGGATAAGCCTACTAAATTCTCATTCAGAGTGGGTTTTCTGAAACCTTTGTCTGTTTGCAGTGTGGACATACCATAGTCAGAGATGTGACTGCAGCCAAACTATTGAGAGGCTGCAGAACAGCCTTGCCCTGCATCCAGGGTCTCCAGGGTGCATGAAACTTGGGCAGCTAGGATGCTGCTAGAAGCAAAGCTGTCATGGTACAGAGTTCAGTGCAGGTTTCAAAACCCACTGAATAATGCACAGGCAGTTAGTCCTGATCTCTGGGCTGCCACAGCTATGCTGGTAGCAGTATGCAAGGATCTGTTGATCTGTTTCTCTGGGAGATTTATTTCACAGTTTCAGCTAACATGGTTAGTCAATCATCAGAATGAGATTAGCTGCAAATGGCACCCCATCTTCCTCAATAAGTGTGTCTCTGGCATTTTATCTTATGCTAAATTACCCTGGTCTTGACCTTAGGCAAGCAGTGCATTGAAAAACAAACTAAACTGCCCACACATCCAAATGTTTGGATTGTCCTATCCAGCAATTTGGGTGGAAAAGATTGCATGCTTATCTTTTGAAATGAGAAATTCCAAATCTCCATCACATTCTGTAATCTTTTTCCTCTCAGCAGTTTCCCCCTTTTCTTCTCATTACCATAAGGCAAAGAGATTCACTGTTGTCAGCAGACAAAGAAGCCATGAAAAAAGGAGTTGAAAAGAACAGATTTCATTCCAGTGTGACAGGTGGCTTTGGATGCCAAGTTTCAAGCACATTGAAAACCAAGGTGTTCCTTGTAGATGATATCCTGACATGTAAAAGAGATTAAAATGAAAATACTATACAGGCAGGCCAAAGAATCAGAGGATGCTAAACCTATTCCTCCACTAAGAGAAACCACTCAACATTTTGCTAATGGACATTTGATTCAATGAACTCCAAACAAGATCCACATTCTTGTTGCTATAGGTGGGATTCAACCTACCTGTGATTTTTTTTTTATTTTTTATTTATTTGTATCAGATTTTTCTGTATCAGATTGTGATGGCTGTTTTAAAATTGAGGATAACTATAACCTTGAACTGCAAACAATGTTTTCATCAGCACCTACTGCTACACTTTATGCAATGGTGTTCTAGCATGAAATTACCAGAAAACTACAGGACCAGAGCTTGTGAATAACATTATAACCACGCTCTAAAGTGGGAGCATTGGAAATGGCCAGATGCTCTTTTCTGAGCTACTTGGCTTCAACATCACATCATGCTCCATGGAGTGTAACATTTTATGTTACAAACTCTTTCATGTACCAAACCATTATAAAAGCAGGAAGCTGGAAATTTCAGAAATAGATCAACAGCAAAAGAGCTGCGGAAGGAAAACACTCCCTTCCATAAGGCTTTGCTCCTTCCATCTCATCACTCCTGTGCAGATTGAATCTGATATAGGTAGCTCTGCGGTGGCAGGTCTGAACTGAAAAGAACAGGAGAACTGCAAAGAAATTGAGTGTGGCAACAGTTCAGAGGTTTAAAGAACTTTCCCTTGGCCACCGGACCAGAATTGGGGTGGATGAGCTCGAACAGGTGAAAAATGTTGTGGGGAAAGATTTTCTGTTTTTCCATCAAAATCAACATGTTCTACAGGAATGTGTCAATTTTAATAACTTGCATCTAAAATCTGCCTGGTTTCCTGCTATCTCATTCATTTCTGCCAGAGGCAATTCAGGGCCCCTAGTCTGCTTGTTCCCTATTGGCCTTCTGGGAAAAAAGTTTTTCTTTCAAATTTCTCAATTTTGTTTCAGAATGATTTTTTTCAAAATGTTCCTACTGTGGAAAATAGCAACATTTCTACTCCCTTCCCAAAATGGGATGATTTTTCCTCCTTCAAATTTCTAAAAGTCCCACGGAAAGGAAATCCTGAGTTTTGACCAGATGTAGTAATAACTCTCCCTTTGATCCTTATTGCTGTGCAAGGCCTGTCTCAAACTCTAAACCATATTCTCTACTGGAGGCAAGTGAGGGGAGCCTGATTTCAGGGTAACTCTGTTTTTATATTGACTGAGAATCTGATAGCCTGGACTCAAAGCACCCTTGAACGGTTCAGTTCTTCTCAGCTCAGGCTGTCCCATAGAACTGAATTGGTAAATTGGTATTGGTAAGTTGTAGCACTGTAGCATTATAAGCATGGAGGGGAAAAAATTACATCTCTGGTGTGTGATATTCAGTCTGAAAAAATATTGGGTATCATTTGCGTTTATTGCAGTTCAGTTTTGCAATTGGGTGAGGAAAAATCAAATACTGACTAATAATTACCCTAATGATTGTGTTCTCTGAACAGAGCCAAACAGGATAAGGTGACCTGTGCTATATAATAACTCTAAGTTAAAAAGAGTGGGGAGAGGGAAAGGGTAACTTTTGCTGATAATATGTGCAATACCTGTCTGTTCGAAAAAAGGCTTTCTGGATTTCGTTCTTTAGTATCCAAAATTATGCTATTATCCATGCTGTGTATAATCCCTCGGAGGAACAAGTCATTTAATGCTGAGCATGAAAAAGGCCACTTCTATTTAAAGCACCAAAAAAATTAGCCACCAGTGAGATATTTAATTAACCTCTTGGTGAGTCATTTTAATTGGTTTACGCATATAAGAGAAGCAGCGTGGCTGAGGAGTTAGATCACTGGCCTGAGGCTCGGAAGAACTAGGATTTCTTCCTGGCTCTTGCATTGGCCTCATTGTTGACCTTGAGTATATCACCTGAGTTCTCTGTTTCTCTGTCTGTGAAATGGTCGAATGAGACTGACCTTGTAAGGAAAATGCAGCTTAGATTAGGCAATGGCTGGATTGTTAAAACACCAGATCAGGACACAGCCTACAACTTCCTGTAGCAGATGATCACTTATCCTTGTGCTCGTGAATTCTAATGGAGGACGTTTTTTACATTTGATTATGAATTATTATTGCATTGCTATTTCTATTGTATCAGGGCATGGAAGAGCTAATATATTGACCCTGATGTGTCAGAGCCATTGCAAACACTGAGCTAGAGTGTCCCTCTCAGAGAGCTTGCAGAATAAAATGACAAAGTAGATGAAAGGTGGTGGAAGGGGGGAACAGGCATAGAGAGAGGAGGCTCAAGGTTACCCAGCAGGCCAGTGGCAGAGCTGAGAATAAAATCACCTTATCTGAGGCCCAGCCCTGAGCACTGGGTCATGCAGCCTTCCTGAGTGTTTAAAGGCTCATGCTTTCTACGTGCAGAGCATATCTTAAAATACCTGCAGAAGCACCAAGTTTGATGCCCTCGCTCTGGGTGCAGACAAGTGCAAGACTAAACCATTTTAAAAGCATGTGCGGTGGGACTTGCCACTTGGAAGTATGTGTCGACTGAATCAGTTCTGTTCTGTAACAGCTTCGTCTGCCAATGCCTGTACTTGGTATCTTGGAGCTGCGTTGTTGCAGCAGTACACCTGAGTGAACCAGGTTTATGGTTACCATTGCTTAGCTTCCTCTTGGAGTGGAATATGGCAGATGAACAAAATAGTTACATCTTTCAAGCATGGTTATTTTAAAGCTCTTTTAGTGTTCATCCATCTCCACCCTCTTGTGGGTTACTACGTTGCTCCACAGAACCAGTTATGGTAAAGCTGCCCTAAAGCTGAAACCAAGTGGTGTCTATTGACTCCAGCTGAGGACCTGGATTCATGTGATCTACTTGTGGAATAAAGTGATATCTGGTATACAACAGAATATTGGAACCAACCTTATATCTGGGGCAAGCACAGTAATTCAGGCTTTGCTGATACTGTTCCTTGACCTTTGTGTTCCCTCTCTCAGTCCAGGATTGTCTCAGGTCCCTCATTTCCCTACCTTGGGATCCAGAAATGAATTTCAGCTCTGCTGTTTTTAGCTTAGTGCTCAGACTACATGGCGAGTCCGGGTGTACCCGGCTCCTCATTGTTGTAGTGACTGTGATTAAATTTCACGCACCGATTCAGCGTGCTGCTTTGTGAGTTTTTTCTTTTTTTTCCCCCCAAGCCCGAATGTGTCATTTTCCACATTGATTGGATCTCCTCCTGAGGACAAAGCCCATTTCTGATGAGCACTGAATGAGTAACAAGATGCTGTAATGATCTGTTTGCAGCAACAAGGAGAAAATATCCCTGGGTGCGTGCAGGCATTAAAAACATTTCCAAAGTGGTTCAGATTGCGACATGCATGCAAGGTCATTGACACAAAGCCACAAAAGCAAGCAAGTGCCATCAGCCCTCTTATCTTTCTCCCCTGGGCACACATCTTAAGAATTTTCCAAAGGGGTCTTCAATTCCCTTCCCAATACGGTCAGTTGTTGGCATTTGGTTGGTGTTTTTTAGTAAAGGAACATCGTCTTTCTGCAACCAAATGCATATATTTCTTTTCCTCTGCAGGCATGTTTATAATTAGACACAAATAATTACAACATATATTTCCAAGTCTTCAACAGTGTTGTCCCAGTTGCAAAGGATGTAATATATACAAGATTTAAAGCTATCTACTGCACTCTTAAGCGATAGTAACTGGGTAGGGATTGGGAAGTCCATGAAATTTCCCTTGCAGTGCTTCTTCTAAACTTGTTCATCATAGAGTTGAGTTTCGTTGGCACCTTCTCTGACTCTAAAACACCCCTATTGTTTGTCTATAACATACCAGTGCATTAGATGCACATTATCAAGTGATGTGGTGCAGCATCGAAGTTTTACTGTTGTTCCTTTCCCATAATCTGCAAAACTCGTGTGCGGCTTCACTCCTTGTGAAGAATGTAAGGTGTCCAGATTCATACACTAGAAAAAATATTTTTACAGCTCTACATCATTATATATTCTCTGTAAATATCAACCTGTCTGATCTAGATTTCTACAAACATAACATAATCAGAAGTATTTGTAAAAATGCCTCTTTGTTTTTCTTTTGTAATTTTTTCCTGATATAATAGAAAGGTGTTTGCCATTTAACACCCCCCCCCCAAACCTAGCAAATCCATCACTTCCATTTCTAATTTAGGCTGAGAAAATGCAGATCTGACTGAAAATCATATTTCAAGTGACATATGGTATTTATAGCATGAGAGCCGCAGCCAACAAGAACCTAGAAATGAGTCAAAACACATCTGTGAATTGTTTTCGGTACAACTACATCATGTATATTAATGTGTTTGAACTATAACAAAATGATACATTTATGTGTCTTGGAAAATTCATAACTACATTTTTGTACCTAAAAAGCTATTTGGATTTCTTTCTGCAAGTCTAATAAAATGTCATTTTACTCAAATACGTTATTGTTAATAGAAAAGCAAACAATTTTACATCTTCAGAGCAGGCCACAGCCACTAAGTTCCCATGGCAACCTGGTGAAACAGGTAAATAAATGTATCTCCATTTGAAGCATGGGAGAAACTGAGGCAAGTGTTAGTGGTCTCCCCCAGGGAATAGTGAAAAAGTCAGAATTGGCTTTGTTATAATTTTGCTGCCATTTACAAAATGTAAAGGCTGTTCAATTTGGGACCTCAAATAACTATCCTAGGGTCTAGGAAAGGTGCCATGTTGGGCCACCAGTTCTCTTCCACTGGCTCCTAAGGACTTCTTCCATATTGCTTCGTTTAGAACCGATGTGGAGCTACTCTTATCTGAATAAGAAATGACTTGGTCACAATCAGTAAGAGGATGCCATAAATGCAACTTCTGGACAGCTGCTCTCCTGTTCATACAGTGCTTTCTTAGAGAAGCAGGAATAATTCATTCTCATTTTAGATCAGGGGTAGGCAGCCCTAGGCATGAGTGCCAGACCATGGCACACAAAGGCATTTTGCTTGGCCCACATGACTGGGGGCAGACAGCAGGAAAGTGGCCAGGGTTGCACTGCCACACAAGGATTGGGCCCTCCATTCTGTTTCGACCAGCGTTTCGATGTTTCAATGGAACAGCATTTTGTTTCAAATTGTGTTTCGATTCGAAACAACCATTTCGTTCCATCGAAACAGGGTCAAAACGGCAAAACTGTTTCAATGTTTTGCCCAGAGGATATAATGGGGAAGGACAAAACAGCCTATAACTTTGTCTCTTCTGGCTTGATTTGGATGAAACATGCAGGAATGGTAGCCCCTTCTGAGGGCGTGAATCCTGCCAAGTTTCCAGGAGATGGGTGCAGGGGTTTTGGGAAAACTGCACCCCAAAGTTTTGAAAGCAAAACTTGTGTCACGTGTATGTGTTAAGCCACAGTGGGGTCAAAACTGCATTCCTGCTAGCCCCTGCTGAGACCACAAAGCCTGACAAGTTTCAAGGTGATAGGTGCAGGGGGTTTAGGGAAACTGCACCCCAAAATCCTGAAAGCAAAACTCATATCACGTGTATGTGCTAGGCCACAGCGGGGTCAAAACTGCAGGGATGCTGGCCCCTGCTCAGGCTACAAAGCCTGCCAAGTTTCAAGGAGATAGGTGCAGGGGTTTGGGGGGAACTGTACCTCAAGCTGTGGACAAGGAAAACTCGTGACATGGGTGATGCTGTATGTGTTAAGGTGCAGCAGGGTGACAGCTGCAGGCCTGCTAGCTCCTGCTAAGCCCATGAAGCCTGCCAGCTGTTGAGGAGATAGGTGCAGGGGTTCTGGGCTCTGGGGCCCTGCACCTCTAGCGGCTGACAGGTAAAACTTGTGACATGGGTGCTTGTCCTAGGCTACTGTGTTACGCAATCAATCATGATTCATTCAGGGACCAGCTCAATACACAGTAGCTAGCGAGGATAATGAGTTAATGAGCAAGGATTAACACCTACAAACCCACAAACTAAGGAGAAGAAAGAATCAATACAGAGCCAGGAACTGCTTCTGCCCCAAGACCGAGACAGTCAGACGCTGTGGCTTAACACACACACGTGACATGAGTTTTGCTGTCTAGAATTTGGGGTACAGTTTCCCCCAAATCCCTGCACCTATCTCCTTGTAACTTGGCAGGCTTTACGCCCCCAGAAGGGGCTATCATTCCTGTAAGTTTCATCCAAAACAGGCAAGAAATGACAGTTATAGGCTGTTTTGTCCTTTCCCATTATAGCCTATGGTCGAAACAGCAGTGAAATGGCAAAGCGTTTCGACTTGCCTCATTTTGTTTTGAGGCTGTTTCGACTATATCTGTTCCATTTTGATTTTACTGTTTTGATCTTGAACAAGGTTGAAACAGCGTCGAAAAAAAACTGCCGGTGAAATTTCGCACAGCCCTACCCCGCGTGGCTTCTCCACTATCCGCCCCTGGCACACCAACATCTTACAAGTCGGGGTTGCGGGTGTTTTTGGCACTTTATCCAGAAATGTTGCTGAGCCCTGTTTTAGACCCTCTGTAGCTTTCACATGGCTGCCCTGTAGCCTCCCCATCCTACAGTGTTTGTGTAGTAGATGTAACCTGATGTGGAGAAGTGCATGCTTTAATAAGGAAGATGCTCTACTTCTACATACAGATATGGAGGGAAAAATGATGCCCAACTGCCTCTTTCAGTTATAAATCCCTTTACTTACTTATGCTAGTCACACTGACTGAGAGTTTGGCAACAGAAGTTCATAGAGCCAGCAAAGGACGCCTGTGATCATCTCCTGTAACCTCCTGCCAGAATGAAGAGCTTGCATAACTCCTGTGTCAAAGCAAGTCACATATAGTTATGGTTTGGGTTGGGTTTCCAAAGGTGTCTAAGCTTTTAATTTTTCAATAGGACTGTGTTTAAAATTTCTTGGGTGGTTTTAGAAGATCTTGATTTTGTATTTCTATGCTAATCCAGGTTATTTGCTTTGCCCTCTTTTCTGCTACAAATGCTCTTTGTGCCAAAATCTATGCAATATCGTCTGTGTGGATTAACATCTAATATCTGGTTTACCTGGTAAAGCTGTTGAAGGTTAAGGTAAGGCTGGGATTTAAGAATAGTAAGTATTCTAGAGTTATTTTACATAGAGATGAGTCCAAAGGTAGTGCTTTGAACCGTCTAGAGTAAAATAAGGAAGAATAACTACCATAGTGTCTCTTGCAGGAGAATTGTCAAGAACCCAAGTTACCATTTAAGATAGTGTTTCCCATGCCAGCTTCCCATGCCTACCCCATTAAAGGTTCATCCTTTGCATCTCTGTGTTCATTTCACTAGCATTGTGCCTTTTAAACCAGTGGGGTCCAACATGCCAGATCTAGTGAGCCTCGCAGAGCTGCTGGCAAGTTCAGCACCAGTTAGCTGCAGTTCAAGGTCAAAAGGGACTTGAAAATATGAGTAGATGTCAGGCTTTGCTAAAGCATCGATCTCAGTCTTTTTGATTACTGCCAGATCTGATGAATAAATTAGCCTTGACAGGTGCAGTAAATGGTATAGACCACTGAATTTGAACAGCAAATGTTAAAGAAGGACATAGGAGGTGTGGAAGGGAAAATACCCTCTGCAGACATTTATATTAGATGAGAGGTGAATTTTGATACTGCACTTCAGGAGTGATGTATGGGAATGAAGATGCCTTTTGTTCGCTTGAAATTCCATGCCAAGTTGGGCGTGTCTTAGCTGAAGTATTGATTCACTCTGTCTGGAGGAGTTTGGCTTCCCATGCATTATGAAGTGCATGAAAACTTCAGCTGCCCTTTCTGAAAGGCTATGAGAACAGCTCAATCTGAAATCTCAATGCTTTGAAGAGCCATTGCAGCTGCTCACTTCCTTTGTCCAAAGGGCTGGAAGTTGAGTTCCTTCTTTCTATGATTCTATGATTCTTTTCATCTTGATCTCATTGCTGTAGGGGACCAAGCAGTGATTATCCTAGTAGTAGATATTGCTGTGGAGGGATATTTTACCAGGACACCTATACAGATTGTTCTACCTTGCATAATTCATAGCGTGTATCTCCTTTCTGTGGTTCTCTGAATTGTACA
This sequence comes from Alligator sinensis, assembly GCF_000455745.1. Taxonomy (NCBI): domain Eukaryota; kingdom Metazoa; phylum Chordata; order Crocodylia; family Alligatoridae; genus Alligator; species Alligator sinensis. Next base: position 810,864 of record NW_005841873.1, read on the forward strand.
GCTAATTTTCTGCCGTGCCCTCCATGCATAATTTTAGCATTAACAGTTTTAATCATTGGTTCATAAAAAATTACTGTCTTCAGATGATTGCTGTATGAGCCCCTGGAAAGAATGGGTGTGGGGGCAGATTTTTTCCAGTATTGTCTTACTTTTTTTTTCTTCCCAATAAAACTACATCCAGTTTACGAACAGAGCCCTCAATGCAGGCTCTTAATCCACTAAAATTAAAATATTACAGTGCTCCCAGGCATAAGACATTTAAGGAAGGCGACTGTGTCTTCATTCTGAGCACCTAAGGTTATTCTTTACTGCATTTTGTATTGTAACTCATATATTTCTTGGATTCACTTGCGTGCTGTCTGTAAAAATATATGTACATAATTTTTAGGACTCTGATGATCGCAAATATATTTTTGTGAAATGTTACAGGATAATGTTCACAATTTCACTATGGGCCATTTCTCATACCTGTGGTTTTACAAAATGTCATGTCCTGCAATGCAACATTAAATTCAGAGTACTGTTATAGGGAAAAAAACCCAAATCAGTTAAAAAAGCATAAAGGACTGTGCTGTTTTTACTCAGGTGTAGGACCACATGTGAATGAAAGACCACATTTTATAGCCAAAAGGATATTGGAAACATTGGTGTTTTTGTAAGATTTGACTTATTTTGTGAAACTAATTCCTCTAATTGATTGTGAATATTTGGCATAGTTCCTTCACCTTAGCCAATGAATAGCTATATAAACATCAGTTTGATATATGGATGCACTACTAATATACATAATCAATAGCACATAAAGGAATGTGTGCCAGTTCTGTTTGTGGGCCCCTGATGAATTGAGATGCTTTAATTGTACATTAGAGAATAGCAATGTGATCTAGTGGGAGATCTGAGTGCTACAGAAAGGCATTTTTATTTGTAGAGAAATGCACCATAATGGAGTAGTGTAGCTGGAGGTCAAAAGGGACAGAGGAAACTGGAAAGAAATTGTTGGCAAAGAGAAAAAAGGTCTTTCCTATTACGAGGAATTAATAAGATGAGCAGAGGAGATAACGATCATTTTCCAACATACATGCTGTCAGGATGTCCAAGTTGCCAAAAAACAAAACAAAACAAAGCAAACAAACCCCCAAACAAGAAGCAGCTAAATTTGGGGTCTAGTTGAAGGCAAGAAGTAGCATATGAAATGTATTCCTATGAAATATATTGCCTAATAAAGAGGATATTGGGAAGCCTGTAAAAGCTTTTGACAGATTAGCCAAAGCATGCAGGTGGCACCAAGCCTGAACATGTGTACTTCCCTGATTACCGGTATTATTGAGAAAATGTTTACAAAGCAGTCAGGAGGATGAGGAAGATTATATTTTGAGGGCCTGGGAAGCATTGTGCTTGGCTTCTGAATAATGCTAAGAAGTTGTTAAAATAACTAGATAAGCGAAAGGCATTAGGACTCCAAGAATTTTGCCTTCTTGAGCACATGCCGAATGAAATAGAGTGGGATTTACACATATGGGTCAGAGGAGCCTGCAGTGACTTCAGCCCAAGTGGTATACAGCTTACTGAGGATTTTTTTCCTCATGCCTGCAAAAGTGTTTCTCAGTATTTTTACTCCTAGTGTCACTTGTTTTCAGATCCTGTAAACATTTAATCCCCAAATGGTAAACCTCTAAAGCTTCAGGGTGAGCCATAGGATGAACCATGGGGCAAGGAGATAAAAGACATTATACCAGAATTCTGCCTTATAAATATGCCATTGTGAAAGTGAAACATTCCCAATCTCTGAGTAAATGCAAACATCCTTTTAACTGAATTGGTCCCTTCTGAAGTGGTGTTTCTCAGCCAGGGGTGTCAACCCTTGAAGATGGGACAAGCTCAAGAGACACTAAGAATTTTATTGCAACCCAAAGCACAGGCCATTTCACTTCCTACCAGTCTTTGTCCAACAAGGTCAAGAGTTTTCTGTCAAAATCTCAGAACACTCATACGAATCATATATACCCTATCACTGATGCATTTTTTTACTCTCTTCTAGTAACTTTAAAAATGTCTCAATTTTTTTTACTTTGATTTAGTAGTTGGAAACTGGAAGCCCACACCTTCCCTCACCCAAGCGGTGCATTATCATTCTTGCAAAGTAGCTTTGTCAGTGAAATAGTATCTCCCCACACAATGTAGTCCTTAGTAATTCATGCCTATCTGTTACATAGGTGATAATCCTCAATGCGCCATTATTAAAATGCCAGATGCAGCATCTAATTAATTTAAAGAAATTGATGTAATTGCAAATAGTTTAAATATCAATTAGTAAAAACCTGTGTATTGTCAGATGGCAGCATTGTAATAGATACATGAAGTATGCATTTCAGCTATAAATCCTCATTAAATCTATTCTGAATAATCAATTGGAAATGATTTAGCACACAGTAGCTGTTCTGAGAAATCTTATATTAGACAATTACGGCCCCAGTACCCAAAGTCTATATGCCTTTGCCCCTGCTGCATCCAGAAAAAGCTGCATGTAAATGGGTGTTTGCAGTGCAAATCTGGTAGTCTCATGCTTAACTACCTATGTACAAGTATAATTACAGAATGTGCAAATACAAATACTTGCTTGCTTTGCACAGACCTGCTGTCCTGTTAAAGAGAAGCCAAAGCTAAAAAGTTTTGATGTGAATTGGACATCTTCACTCTACCTTTGAGGTTACCAGTTATGATATACAGATTTTTGTTCATCTTTCTCTTGTCAGAGCATGAAGCTGCATGGTGTTTAGTGGCTCTAACTCCCTTTAAGAGCACTTGCAAATTGATGTACCGAGTACTTTGTGTTAATTTTCTTGTCCAACTTTACCCTAATAGTACGTATTTGAACTTGTCTCAGTGAAACTCAAGTGGCTGCTTATTCAGTCCATTTGAATCCTGCTTACCTTGGTGGTGCCTCCCTTGAACTTTAAAGCATATGAATTATGAAAAATAATATCCACACTTGACTTGTGAAAGTGAGGGAGGGAGGAAGGAAAATTTCAAAGAGTTGTTGGATAAAAATGTCACGGGGTGGGGGGAAAGGGATCAGGGGAAAGAGATAAAGTAAGAGGGGAAAAAAACTAATTTCAGTAATGATAATAATACAGTAATACACTAACACAAGAGGTTATGGATTGAAGGCCAATGGAATCTTGGTTTTAAATAAAGGGTTCTTGGACTAGGGGATAAAATTCTATGGTACAGACACTTTAAGTAAGGTGAATAATGTTAAGAAGGTGTGGTTATTTGAAAATGTAAAAGAGAGAGCAGCAGAATCGTAAGTGGATTTGGTGGATGAAAATAAAACACAGGTTGATTTGTAATGCTTTTTTTAAATAGAAAAGCACAGTCCTGTCTGTGTCCATGAAACTGTAGTTCAACTTGCAGGGGTTTTGTTTCAGATTACAGAGTTTTCATTTCTCATCATCATCACCATTAAGCTGACTCTCACTGTCCCATGGTATCTCCTTGCACTTCACAGGGATTAGGTTACAGGCAAAACCACTACCCACAGACATGGAAAATAAAACCCCATAGCACCACAACATTGAAGGACCAATATACAGGAAGATCTTGATAGGGGACTGAACAGTGTGGTAATGGATCTGGTCTTATTGACAGTGTAACCAGCTGTTGCAGCAAGGCGCACATTTAGATGTATTTATGGTATTAGTTAAACAGGCAAGTGTCTGTATTTAATATGATTAGTCTACACAGTGCCCACAAGCTGAGCTACAACGGGAATGTGATAAGCTCAGAAAATGAGTCTGTAAAACATGAGTAAAAACTGTTATTATGGAAGAGGCAACAAATGTTGAAAACCCAACCAAGATGCTCATTCTAGAGTCCTATAATACGACTACAGCAGAGGCGGGCAATTATGTCAGGCGGAGAGCTGCTTACCGAGTTTTGGCAAGCTGTTGAGGGTTGCACTTCCCTCTTTGGTGCAGGGAAGCAGGAACAGCCCCACAGTTCCAAGCCAAAAGCCTCTGCAGGGCTAGGCAGGCCTTGCTGCTGGGTCCTGCCACCAGCTTCCCCTGGGTCCTACTGTCCCTGGCTCCTATCATCTTTGACAGGCAGCCAGGAGAAAATAAATATTAATTTTCTAAATTTTTTAGAGGCCCCACAGGATGGATAGAATGCCCTGGCAGGCCAGATCCAGCCCCCCGGCCGTATTTTGCCCACCCCTGAGCTATGAGCTACAGTGACAGTGTGCTGACCATGCTAACACACAGACCTACTGAAGGCGAATTCCCCTTAGGTATAAGTAAAGTAAAGAGCATTGAGACCTGATAGGTCTTCGGGCTTGCTACGTCCTCCAGGATCATCTGTGTTACATTACTGCCGGGCAGGGAAGCTAGTAGAAGCCTCTTATCTTTAATTTGACTGAGAATGATGTTGTGTGAAGAGTAGCAAAATCTCTTGCATATTTCCTTTATTTCTTCATGGATATAATGTACATGCAAGATGTTCATTTGAACATGTCACTCTGCAGATAGATAGAAGCCCAGGCAAGCTGTTACTATCACTAAGTCCTGCAATGAGAAGCACCTGTCTTCTGTCTGTAGGAGAAATCTACACCTATGTTTTTAAGTGTCCACAGATTGGGGCGCCTCAGTTTTTGGGTGCCCAACTTGAAGCTGTTGGGGCTTAGAGTTTTGAGTTGGCTGTAGGTGTTCTATGTCCCTGACAAGCAGATACTACATCTTTCAGCCTGGACACCCAATAAGTGAGACACCCCAAATTAGCATGAAATAAAAGAGCTTTAAAGATTTAGGGCCAAATCTTTACAAACTGAGCTAGTTTCCTATATTCTGGAATTGTTCTCCTAACCAAGGCAGCACATGGGCCTGCAACTATTTCCCAGTTTACAACTAGGTACCTTAACTCAGTGGCAGTATGGTATTTTCCCAGGAGTCCCATGCTGAGGTGTTCTATCCCAGGGTGCATCAGAAATAGAAAGCAGAGTTTGGAAAGCTGAATTAAGATGCAGACTTTTTTGAAGTCCAGTTTCA
>NW_005841873.1:815936-855313 GCF_000455745.1 Alligator sinensis
CAGCTGCTGAGGTTTCACACAGTCATCTTCAGTAAGAGAGCAAAGGGAAATGGTTATTCAGGAAATATATTGTTCATTTTCTTGTTTCCCATTAATCCAGATGTGGTGTCTCTGAAGCAGATATAGTCATATACAAATGCAGGATAGCAATCTTGGTTTAAAACTCTCCCCTCTTTCTATTTTAATTAAGTATAGCATGTTGTCCATGCTACTTATTGAAGTAACACATCCTGTCTTCTCAGTCTCAGCAGTAACCTTGATGGGAAGAAATATCACTCCTAGTAATTATTAAGAGGTTCCAAAGGCTTACACAAAGCTTTCAAAGCATGAATAACTCTCCAAGCACCAGCCCTTTTATGTTGAAGAAAGATAAGAGAAGAAAGGAAAGATACCAATGCAGTCCAGCATTACAATTTTACATCTTAGCAATGAATCAAGATGTAGAAAACAGAAGAGATTGTGAACAAAGAGAAAGAGGTAGTGATGTATCTACATAAATAAAATGCATTTTTAAAAGGTGGGTCAAAGATTCCCTGATCTTGCCATATAATGAGGAAAAGTTAGATGGAACTAGCTCTCAACTGCTTGAAAATGGCCCTTTGGATATAAAAGAATTGCAGTGAATTTAGCAAAACTGAAAATGCTGACTGACCATGTTAGATCCATGAGCTTATTAAAGAAGTTATGCTAAATCCTTTGACCCTTGGCATGTTGACCTGCTTCAATTGTGGCACACTACCAAATAGAGCACAATGCCGAGACTGCATTATGGAAGGCCTTTAAGACCTCTGTTTGGGAGGGGGTGTTGGAATGTATCTTCGAGCAGATGGCTGAAGCAGCCATTGATTTAATTTAGCCTAGATCTGAACCGTGCTCAATTTCAGAATTACCCTGGTAAATCTGAAGTTGCATTGCACTTGTTGCTTCATTAATAAAGGTCTTTGCTGACCTATCCAACTTTTGTCTTCTTTTTCTTCTAATTTCTATGCCGTCTGTCTCCCTGTGATGGCTTCATGCTGCCTTTTCCCATTAGTGTATGAACAGACTTTACTTTAATAAGAGGTTTCTTGGTTATTTGGTTATGCCCTTTCCTTGTAGAATTGTGGGTGGTGAATCTCGGGAGCGTGCAGTCTTATTCTCCCGTTCTATTTGATTTCCTTGGCTGTTGAACCCCAAACCAAAATCCCAAATCCAAATGCTCCATAATCTAGAAGGCCGATGTAAAGACCGGACAGTCTTATAACCCCCCACAGTCTACAAGGGGAGGTTTAAAATTGACATCCAAATCCCTTGATTCAGGTTCATCTGTCTATTTGCTCCTGTTTAACAAGCCCTATCAACCTTTCTTCCCATCTCCTGTCCTTTGCTGCTCCATGCCCTCTCCCCCACAATAAACCTTGGATTATTTCTCTTTGAAAGGCTTTCACTGAATCCTCTGCCTTTATAGAGGAAGCTTCAGCTTCCACCAGGCCCTACAGCCTCCACACTTACTTCTTGTGTGGGCCAGTGCTTTATGTGGCATTGCACAACAAGCTTTGCAAGACCTGACAAAGCCTGGAGAGGGGCACCCAAGTGCAGCTTGCAACGTACCCTCAGAGTAGGGGACAGAAGCTTGGGGGATTAACATTAGAGGGCACTTGGCCTGGGAAAGTAGAAAAAAGTGGACCATGAAACAGTTGGCAGCAAAGGGCACATTTTTAAATTAGTATAATTGCCAATTGAAACAACTTATCTATAGTTAGATAGTTAGCTGTATTAATCTAAGTCAGGTAAGAGGCAGGGCAAGTCCTCAAGGTGCCTCCCTTCACTACCCTGTCTTCTACTTAAGGTTGTGGCAGATTCTGCCTCACGAGAAAAATGCAAAAGAGGTCATTTGTGAAAGTTGGTAATAGGCCTGGCTTATGTAGCTAATAGCCTAGATGGCTGCAGTGGTCTCATCATTGCTGAAGGTATGAAGAGGATATTGGAAATGGACTTGTGAAGATCTTTTAAGACCTGAAGGGCAGACTGAATTTGGTAGGTAAGGAAGCAACCATAGGGATGCGGGAGAGAACAGAGGGATGGATGCAAAATAGAACCAGATGGGGAGGGGTGAATTTGGAAGCATGTGGGGAAGCCTCTGATACAAAGGCGGTGGTACAGGGATGACGTTCCTAAGGTCTCTCTATTGCTAAATCAATCCTGGGCTGAAGTTGGGTCTGTTGTCTGTCTTATTCATTTCTCTCTTTGCTTTCCATTGTTTATATCTCCTGCTGTTCTGCTCTCTTTTCTCTGTGTATCCCTTCATCACAGACATCCTTCCTCTTCCTTCCCCTTCCCCTCTCTTTTGTGCTCTAACGTCTCCTCTGCCACTTCTCCCCATCTCATTCAAATAGCTTTTCGGTATGTTTTGACCGCAGACAACCATGAGGCCTCCGAGTTGATTAGCCCTGTGGGATACCAGGATGCATGCTTCCACAAGCCTTCTTCCACCAGGCAGAACCTCTCATTTTACATCGGGCCAGCTGCTTCTGTGGGGCTGAAGCTTCTTAACAGCTTCTTTGTGGATTCAACCATATTTAATGTCTCCTGCTTCTTTTCATATTCAACCTTATGGTCTTCAAAGAGAGATGGGCAAAATTAAGCAAACTCAGCAGAAAATCATTCCTGTTACATTTATAGAGCTAAATCAAACTGCTTGGCTTGTAAATAGATTATTGAAGGTGGATTGGTTTCCTCTACCAGTCTGGTATATGTTTATTTGATAACTGATAATATGAGGCAAAGAAGGGTAAATGGGCAGGGACGGAGTGGACAAAAATGCTTAAAAAAAAAAAGTTAAATATTTTTCCCATCTCAGGCTGAGGATTTGCTGGGTAGTTATTTTTAACCTTTAAAGAGACATAGCTAGCAAAAAATATTTCACAACCTGAAGTGCCCAGGGAACATATGAATAGCTTGCATCATGAGTCTGTTAGAAATTACTCATGCAGCCTTTCTTCATGTTTATGGAAGTCTCCTGTGCTGCTTACTAGCCTGTTTAAAATAAATGAGTGCAACATCCAGATTTTCTTATGTAGTTCTAGTAAACAAAAAATAATATCATAGGATACATATACTATGATACGTAGCCTAACAGGAACGTAATAGAAAACAGTACTAAATGTACTTTTAGTCCCTGATGATAGCTTCTCACTTTGACTTGTGTTCAGTTTTACTGGTAATCATCTTTTTGACTCCTTCTCTCATAATTGTCCATTATGGAGAGGTTTGCATTCTTCCTTGAAGCAGCCATTCCTGACCATGGTTAGAGAAAAGACCCTAGCCTGGGTGGCCCCTGTTCTCATTCAATATGGCTTCAATTCTATAGAACTGATTCTCTAGAATAAGTATAGAAAATATAGACTATATAGAAAACAACAAATATATTTTTCTGTAGAAAATGTCTCTTTTTCTAGAAATAATATAGAATATTTTTCCCCAGATCCAGCGTGGGGTTGGTGTGCGAGTTTGGTTCATAGGTGTGACCCACGGTACTAGCCCAGCCCTTCATGCCAGATCCAGCCACAGAGCCACCCCATGTGGCTGCATCGGGCCATGTCATCCAGCCTGCAGGCTCCCCATGGCTTCAGACAGAAATGATACATAAACCGGTATAAGTGACCAGAAACTTTTTCATTTCTGTAACAAAACAGAAGTTCAGTGCACATAAACCACTTTCAAAATGGCTGAAACTGGTTTAAGATAAACCTGGATGGATGTAGTATCAGACTTAACTGATTAGGGTTAAATCAGTTTAGTGAACTTCTGTCCCAGATCCCCTCCAGATTCGACTTAACTCTCAGTCCCCACAGCATCCCAGGATGCTTTATACCTCCCCCACAACCCTCTTCTCATAAGGTGGGCGGCCTAGCGTTGGCCCAAAACTGTCTGCTCCAGCCGAGCTGGGAGTCATGTTTTAGTGACCCCTGGCTTCTGGCTTTGGCCACTGCAGGCAGGTTGCTGCATTTCCAGAATCAAAAGTGAACAACCTCTGTTTACTTGCTTATCGGTTTCTATGTATGCAGCTTAGATTAACCTGCAAAGATTGAATCAATCCACCCTCAAGCTTTATGACTGTCTGCACTTAGCCTGTGGGTTCAGAAATTTGGGAATGGGGAAACATTATTTATCATGATTATGGAAGCTGGGGCAATTGATGCTGCTATCTCTCCCCAGTCATCACATTTCCAGACCTGTGGGGAGCCCCATGAAATGGGTGGCATGTTCTTGAAAGCTAGACAGTAGGCTTCCCAGAATAGTTGTTGGGGGTTGTTTTCATGAAAGAACCAATCATACAGATTGTGCTGTAAAACCTGGGCTTGGATGTGGCTTTATCCGAGCCAGGCAATCAGCTCAAGATTTGGAGGGGCTCAGTCATGTCCTCTAATGAATGAATCTGTACTTTAGCCATCCCAACAAAGCTTCTCTCTTTTCTAACTTAAAACAAGTCAGGTGCAGCTTAAAGCATGGACAGTGCTTTAAGCTGCCTTTCCATCATGTAGCTATTTCTAAAAGAACCAGTCAAATGCTGCAAAACCTCTCTTCTTGAGCATGTCTCACACCTTTTTTCCTGACAGCATTCAAACCTCTTAGGATATGAAGACCAACTGACAAGATTTGTGTGCACAAGTTCTGGGAATGGCTATGCCTCTCTATGAATACTGGTGTTTGCATATAAATGAGTGTATTCATGCAGAAACCAGCATGGGTCTTAGTCATTATTTGCTGTTCATTATTCTTCAGTCTCCTGCATAGACATTTTCAGACAGCCAAGTAAGGAAGAGAATGAAAATAAGGAAGAGAACAGCTAGTCACAGTCTGACTAATGACTAGTTAAGGTTGTTTGCCAATGATCCATGGGCAGGTATGTGTTCACCTAAACTCTTACCCAGTTTTCAGTAGTACACGAACTTATGAAAATATAGTCAGTTCATAAATGGTGAACTGAAGAGGAGGCATTTATTGGCAGTGGTTAATTCAGTCAGTTTGGAAGTCTGTTTTTTTTAAACCAGTTACTGTTTTGTCCATGCCTGTTTTCTCTCTTCTGCTGTTACTGCCTCGACCTCCCTCCAGTCAGCGGTCAAAGCTGCCTCTAGACAAGGTTCCTGAATGTGGCTGTAGGATTGCTTCTGGTCACCCTTTTCTCCACAGCCTGACGGCATGAGCACATGGACCCATCAACTCTTGAAACCTTTTCAAAAGAGCATAAGCTAGTGTGTTCAAACTGTTACATGTGCACGAGCCAAGAGCAATTCAGATGCACTCTGACTTTAACACTTCATCTGGGGTTAAAGTTGGCAGAGCTTTGCTAACTTTGAACTATTACTCCCAGCTCATTCACACATACCAACGGCTGCTTTTTTTAAATGTTTCCCTCTTGAAAGAGCTCCAAGCATTTGTGCGTCCACAGCCCCAAGTTTCCTGGGTCTCCCTGACTGTAGTATGCAGTCATGCCTTCAGCACACTAGGGCTAAGATCAGAAGTGATTAGTTCCCAATGTGAGACACTTGATTTTCAGAGGTTGGGAGCTCAGGCTTGTTTGGAAAGTGTCTCAGTTTAGCAATCCAAAAAGATAGGCTTAAAGGCACTTCTGAAACTCCTGGCCCTATAGTTTTGAAGTACTGCCAAGGTACAAGGTAATATTTATTTTAAAGCCCTGACAATATTCTACAACTGAATTCATAGGATGTTCATTTACTGTATTTGAAGGGCAAACATAGAGCACAACCATTTGTAAAATTACGTCTATATCTTATAATAATATGGGATGAATTATTGTATGCCATTAACAAAGGCAAACTTTGCACTGATGTGACACTTACCATATTGACAATTCCAGCACAGATTTCAGACACATGCTGCATTGTGTGTTCTGCATTATCTTGGCACCGGGAGCCAATGAGCATGATAAATTGCTCTGGGGGTAAAAATTCTGAGTAGTTGCTGGCAGTTTAGTCAGGCAATTTCCATTAATATTAATGGGAATTTAACAGATAAATCTCCATGGATCACTTACAAAAATTTTACCCTTAATGTGCCCTATATTTCAATAGGCTGAACTCTGTTTTGAGATTGCATTTGAGAGGGATAATGTAATGAGTGCAATAACAAGAGATGTATGAAAATCAGTAGGACGCAGACTACTGCACAACACTGGAGATTTAAATTGCTGTGGCACCTCTAAACCAGAACATCTCCTAAGAATGTTATTAATAAAATTCCCTTTAACCTTAGTGTGTGCTTTTTTTTCCTATGTGATCCATAGAGGGATTTAGCTGTTAAATACCCATTAACTTTAATGGGATTCACATATCACATTAGCCCGATCCCTACCATCCGCTCTGCAATTTTACCACCACAAGAATTTGTTAACACTGGCATTCTTGGTGGAAAGATGATGCAGGGTATCTGGCTAAAACCAATACGTGATCCATTGATGCTCCGATAATTGATTGCTTGTTAGTTATGTTCAGTCTGTGGCTTCAGGATTTTAGACCGGGATGGAGAAAGACAGGATATGTCTGCTCGCGAGCAGCATATTGCAAGCATCAGACCTGTGTGAAGTTCGTATACATCCTACACTATGGGGAGAGTTGCACGTTTGGTAGGCCAGCTACATAGCAAAGACTCTTGGCTATCTTTTGTCCCTAAAAGCAGAGTGCCAAACAGGTCTCATTGCAGCTTCCAACCTTTCCCTCATGCCCGATTCTCCTGTGATCCCTCTTCCTCTCCCCTGTGCCAAGGCTCCTCTTTCCCCCCATCCCAGTAGCTCTCTGTTTTCCACACTTCCACCCTACCAGGGCCTTTCTGTGCTACCTGTGCCAAGGGCTCTGCATGAGCCTTTTGGAGTCACAACTGAATCCCTTCTCTCCTACCGGTTTCCAGGAGCTCCATGTTCCCTCCTCTTTCCTACCTATTCTTATTCTCCATCTCCATCCTTCCCTTCTTTTCAGGCTGTTGATATTTTCGAATGATATTCAGAGGTTAGACTGAGCTAAAATTAAGGGTGGCCTCAATTATGATATGTTTTCTTAGCAGCCATCAACTGAGTCTTTGGTCAGCAGACTACAATAGAGGGGACTGAAACTGCTAGATCTGTTGACCGGATCGCACTGATGCTCCCTCTTCCAGTTTTCAAATTTTTGCCAAACTCAACAAGACCCTGCCTGTTGCGACCCAGAACATCCCCCAAAATATTGGAATCAATCCATGTTCCAAAGCCACTGGGTAATGAAGGGACGTACAGGTGTGAAATGCCATTGATTTAAGTGTGAAGCCTGGCAAGCTGATTCAGAATGTGCACTCTGCACTATTGTTCTAATTAACTGTTAAAGACAACTGAGCACCCGGTTTTCCCCTAAGGATCTTATGCTTGACTAAATCTGAACAGCCTGACTAGTTTACTCTTACCCGTGCTCTGTGAAGGTTTAACATACAGCCAAAAAAGGAAGCCGTAAGCTGCAAACTCAAGTAAGTCTTAAGATGTTCTTTGAGGTAGGTTATAGTATTATGATTATACTGACCAGTAAGCATGAACATCCATGAGTGCCATACAAAATCAATCGCATTTCTTCAGGCAGAACACTAATTTATAGGTGTGCTATGTGACCATGGAAATCTCCAACCAGTAAAGGTACACTAAACAACAAAGATAAATACTTATGTCCAAATGTGCATAATATAGATTTATTACCGTCACAGAATTCATGGTACAGATGTTTTGCATAGAAGCTGGATTGTTTTATGGGATTTTTGCAGGCAGGAGTATCTGTATTCTAACTAAGAACTGCTTTTCAATGGGACTTGAAATGAATAAAGTGGCAAGAAACTCATTTAAATATATTTTAGTACCATCCAAATGGTTTCTCATCTTCTAAGTACAGTATAAATGTCTGAGACTCCACTTGAAAGTTGTCGGTTGATATCACGTGGGTGGAGGAAGGAGTCTTAAAAATCACCTAAGTGATTTAGAAACATAATTGCTATTGAGAGCATGTGCTTCTAAGCCACTTAAGCAATTTTGAACATCCCTTCTAGGGTAGCCACATCAACAAATTAAATAGCTTCCATTATCTTATTCTGTCACTTTGCATGGGAAAACTTAATGCCTTATTCCTAGTGTTGTATGGTTAGACACTTATTTCAGAAGAGGTTTTGATTTTTCCAGGAAAAATTAAACAAATTGTTTCTATGATGCTGTGGTTCTATGGGGAACCTTGGTAATGCACATAATATACAACGGCTGATGGCAAGTGATGATAAGTTGCATGTACCACTGGGAATTCTGGAATAAGTGGCTTACAAAGCTGCTTAAGTAATGAAAGTCCATAAACAAGATGCTCCGTGGAACAGCAGAGTGACAGAAGGTTGGCTATGAACTTCAGCCTATTTGGCTGGTATTGGAAATCCATGTAACAGCCCACCCTCATGGCATCTGTTACTTTAAGAGGGTTGAGTTCATTACAGTAACAAGCTCCAACTAATCACAATTACCACTGTGGTCTCTTTGAATGATAGGCTCAATGGAGTATCTCATAACTTTGTCTCACATTGGTGGGTGATGTTGGTCAATGCCTCTGGTTTTCAACGGCCTACCAGTTTGTCATTCATTGATTCTAAGCAGGTTACATACACTGATTTGTAGTTAATGCAAGTGCTCCATGTAGCCTTTCTGATCAATTCTACCTAATTAACAAAGTAATTCTCTAGTTTTAGGGCCAATTTACCTTTATATGATTGTATGAATGCCAAGGCTCAACTAATAATGAGGTAACATCTTGGAGCCAATTAAGTGAAAATGAATCAGTAGTGCCCATTAGACTTGATAAAGTTCAGTAAGAAATAAAGCAGGTGAATTTTTCCTTGTTAAAACCTCTGACGTTATGTGGAAAGTTGAAACCGTACAGGCTTTATATTAAAGAATGTCAAACTCAGTGTTTGAATAGTAAAGGATGTCAACCCCCCAAAACACAATCTACCTGCTTTTGTTTCAGTCAAAATACTGATGGTTTCTTAAAACAGAGTACTGAACTTGTAAGAGGAAAGAGAGTTGAAATGGCCTGTATACATTATTTCTGGCTGGATGTTATTTTAACCAATATTCTCACAGATCAAACCTCCTCTATGAAAAGTTTCTATTAATACAACCAGCTATGGAACAGAAAGAGAGAATGGTGTTATTACTAACTACAAAACCCTTTCAAAGTACTATTCATCATCCTAATAATTTACTAAATGGTTTTTGCAAAGACTTATTAATTAACTGGCAAGAACAAACTGCATTAAAGTTTGTTTATCGTTCTACTTATATGGGGCTTAGGCACACAAAAAGGAGAATTAGAGGAAACACAAAGAGGCAAATTTTAACTGCCCGTTTGGCCAGGAACCTTCAGCTTTGTATAAGTTTGAAAGTCAGTTCAGATGATGGCAGGGTATAATTTTTATGGTGTGATAACTATTCCCGAATGGCATTGTGTGTGGAGAAGCTATTTGGCTCTGTGCACAGATTATCCCACAGGATTCATGTGCCAACCAGTGAGAAACCACTTTACAATACACCATTTTAGGAAGGTAGAGATGTGACGTGGTAAGTTTCTTCTTTAGGAGATATGTAACCTACCATCATTCTGGATAAAGAAATTCTCCTTTTGCTCAATGGGTATAAGCCACTGCTACTGTGTTTCTGTAAATGAAGGACAGCCGCTTTAGCTTGCTACCCAAAATGTGCGCTGCCTCCAGCGGATCAGTCACTTCTGTGAATAGCAGAGCACTGTTCTGAGGCTACAAGCACCAGCTGATATCAATGCGCCTCTTCCTTTGAGTTAAGCTCATGGTATAGTCTGCACATTAGAGCACAGCCTGGTCGTATCCTCTACCTTAGCACAGATCCTTCCATTCTCAGGCTTAGGCTTGGAGCAGCTTGCACATTTTGCCCAGTCTTTCGCTCCAGTTCCCCCACTTTCTGTTAGCTGGCAGTCCTCTTTGTTTCAGTATCCTAGAAGGAGCACACAAGAAAATCTCTTGGGTTATTCTCCTTTGGGAGCTGCTGATAACTTGGCTGTGAATCCAAAGCTCCAAGTCCGGTAGGCGTTTGCACCTCTTGCCCTAGAGAGCTGAGGGCATAGCACTTGGCAGGATCAAACACTTGCAGCAGGATTTTGCACTTTTTTTATAGCTAGCCTAACTATAGCAGAATTTAATCCAAAATCAGGCAACAGTGTGCAAAAGAATATGTAAAGGTAAGAGTTCTGGTTAGCAATTGCAGAAGAATTGCTCTTATGTCTTTATTTTTCTGCTTGTTCATTTTCTCTTTCGTGTAGGCCACTGCACTTGTTCTGCTGCAGTGATAGCTTTAGAAAGCCATTTTTAAGGGCCTTGTTTTATGATACATCTGCATTTCTGCTTCCTTTCATAGCCCAAACTAGGATATAAAATCACCTCCTCTCTTTTCAGCCAAATGGTCCAGGTTGCGTGATCTGCAGTGTTAGTATATCTAGTATCAAAAAGGAACATTTCAAAATCCTCACCTTGCCACTGGAAAGTCATTGTTATTCCAGCTGCACAGTAACATAATACTCACCCTTTCTATGAGATGGTTATGAAAGGACTTTTCTCTGGCTATCTGTAGTTCCCTTCTATTATTTTAAACATGATTTCCAGCCAGAAACAATTTAATTAACATATTTTAATTAAATGTTTAATGTGGTGCAAATTGATTTAACAGGAGGAGAATATTTTCTGTTTAATTTTAAATATTTATTTGTTTTATTGAGAAAAGACTTCAGTTGATTAATTTTTTTTTTTACTTGGTTTCCCTGGGGCATGCTCTTCAAGAATTACCAAGAACCCCAAATATCTGTTTATCCTTCTCTCTTCACAGCCTCATTCATATGTATCAGACGTTCCTATTGCACTATGGATTGCATACACCAATCATTAAAGTTTGTTTGTTCAAGGATAATATGACATGCATTTACCTTGAAGGGAAACTGCTGACATTGTGGACAAATAGTCATGTAAGACAGGCAGCCTGATTGTAAAGCTTAATATTAATCAAAGTAATAAACCTATGATTGGTCAGCAGTCATAAGTGTTCATTTTATGCATGAGTTAACTAAGCATCACAACACGTTTCTCCCCCAGCTGGGGTGACAGGCAGCAAGGCAGGCATGTTACCTGATGGATTTATCCATCCTTGCAAACTATCAGGAAAGCATGCCAGGCAAGAGACCCATGAAAACCTTGAATGAATAATGCAATTTAAGGTCTGAAGGTCAAAGGTTCTGTCTGTTATTTTACTTTCAGCAGAAAAAAAGTGAGACGTTCGTTGCCAAGCATTAGTGATCAGTCCCTATATATTTCCAGAGTTGCATCTATAGGGTAATGGAAATAATAGGATAAAAGACAGGTAAGCAGTGGGAAGTGCAGCTGTCTTTTCTTTTTCTACCTTGCTTGCTTGCTTTCAGCTCTGCATCCTCCTTGGCTGGTGCAACAGGAACATACCATCCTTTTTCGATCTCTTTTAACCCCAGGTGACACAGATATCTGGGGCAAAATTTAGCCCAAAGCACACCATCTTTTCCTATTCCCCCACTAGCATCTGATGAAGTGAGCTGTTGCTCATGCAAGCTTATTCATCTCTGATTAATCTATAAAGGTGCACCTGTACCCTGCATTTTGCCTGACTCCAGACTAGCACCTCTCTCTTATTACCCCTCTGCAAAAGTGTTGCCTTGCTTAGTTTGTACATGGTCTAAACAGTACTAAGTAAAACTAACTGAAATGATAGGTTTTTCCAGGATTCCTGCTAAAGAGAGGGAAACAATGAACAGAAATATTCTTTGGTCATTGGAACAGTAAAACAAAATCCCATCAGATGCTAAATGTACAGTCCCAAGTTGGGCTTTAGCAGAATCTAGAAAAGGCAGTATAAAGCAACAGTACTGAAATATAAAACAAACCCTGGGCTAGATCCTGTTACCCTTACTCAGATGAAATGCCTACAACATTCATTAGAGTTTTGTCTGAGTTTAGGCAAGGCCTAAAAATTAGTCTTTCATATAGGTGAGGGAGAATAATTGGTATATTCAAATGTGTGGGCACAACTCTCTGCTGCTTCGTCATATAGAAATAGGAGTAGACAGCTCTACAGGTGGCTACCTTATTAAATAGATCTGTGACTGACTTTTAATAATGAGCTTTAGATCAGAAACTGTAATGTGCTGGCATATTAAGCTTATAAATTAATTTTTCTAGAGTGAGCCATAGGTACCTTTTAAAAACTTCCTAACTGCCAGGTGTTTCATATTCAACCTCAAGCCAAATGGCCAGCGTGGTTAGTCTTGAAACTTATACTTACAGGCAACAGCAGGCACTATTTCAGTTGGATTCACAGGACTCTTTTAACAAATACTGGATGGAGGTCCAATATGTTGGCCAAGTGAGGAAGATTATCATCTGCTTACAGTGGTAAGACTGTGGAAGAATACCATGAAGCTATTTTCCTTGCTCTTTTTGTCTCTCTGAAAACTTCAATTTTAGATTACTTTTGTGAGCAGCATAAATTGTATTTTAACCTTTACAATGTGCTTCACTTTAGCATTTCAAATAGGTTACAGCAAACTGTTTACTCATGTCAGCACTATATAAAAAAAAGATTCTTCTCAGTTACAATGTCTGTGCTAGGCTTCAAGGCATAGCTCGAATCTGACACATCCCTTCAGAAAAGCCCATAAAGAAAACTAAGAGCTCCCTAAATGGAAAGGAAAATGGAATCAACTAAAGGTGTGAAACCATTGCATATGTGTAAAGTGGCCTTACATTGCTATAGCTTAAGGCCACTTTACACCTCCTTGAGAGCATCCACAAGGGTGTTCCCACATGCTTTAAGTTATTATGCTCATTGACTTCATGCCTCTAATTGATTTTTGCCTTCACTTTCAAGGGTGTCTGTGTGTCAACAAAACCTAGTTTTAAGGTGAAAGAGAAAGTTCTGGAATGACCTAAAAGCTGGATAAGAAGCAGAACAGAAATATGTAGATGCAAATGACCTTTAGGTGCCTTATACCACTGAAACTCTCTCTCAGTACTGAGTGGAAGAACATGAATCAGACCCCGTGACCCTCTGTGATGATGCAAGATATTAGGGCTGTGCGACCCTTCAGTCCCTGATTAGATTTGGCCTGATTCGGTGGCTGAATCTCTGATTCTGAATTGAATCAGAGGACCCTTTAATCTCTCCAAATCAAATTGAAATGCTCCAAATTGATTCAGAAAGATTCAATGATTCAGACATAGACACAGCTTTAAATGTTGTTTCTACATAGCTCAAGGTATCAGGAAGCTCGTGAATGATGCGATGCTGGGGTTCATGGAGCATCCCACAGGAGCACGGGGGGGCTCCCCAGCATGCTCAGCAGCATACCTAGAAGTGACCCAGAAGCACTTCCGGTCCACTTCTGGGTCCGCCAGGGAGCATGCAGGGGGGTCCTCTGCGCACCCCCCAGCTCGGCAACTGATGCCTCCTGGGTCTGGGAGGGCACCTGGGGTCCCCCTACAGCCAATTGCTGTGGGGGTGCAAAGGGTCCCCCAGCACACTCCCCAGTGGACCTGGAAGTAGACCAGAACTACTTACGGTCCACCTCTGGGGTCGCTGCCGAGCACATGGAGGGCCCCTCCACACTTTTGTGGGATACTCCATCCACCCCAGCATCGCAGCATTCATAAGCCATGCTGGTACCTCAGGGTATTTAGAAAAAACATTTAAAAGCTGTGTCTATGTCCAAATCAGTGATTCTCTGAATCAGCATCGCGTCTTCAGATTTGGATTCAGCCGAATCAATTCAGGGATAGTGATACGAATCGAATCACTGTCCCTGATTTGGGCTGAATTTGAATCCGAATCGAATAGGGCCCACTTCACACACCCCTGCAAGATATGTGCAAGCCAGTGTTAAGATATTTTAGGACATTTTATTGTTGATTAATCTGATAGGAAAAGAGAGGGCTCATATTTTAGAAATGTGTTGAATGTTGAACAAAGATTAAATGCAACAAATATGTATTATGATACAGCATGGACCAGATCCTGCTCCACCTATTAGGTGCCTAAGTTAAATTCAGTTCTACCCATCCTGAGCCTCTGAAAACCCATTAATTCATTGATTTTTGTCACATGCGGTCATCTTAGCCTGAAAACTAAGTCACAGAAAAGCAGCCAGGAGCAGGAAGACTCACCACTCCTCACCCTAACAGTTAGTCAGAAACTCAAGCAAGGTGGAACAGGATCACCTGCAATGGACAGGTCTGGAGGAGGATCTGGCTCACGCACACCGATAGATCTGATCATCCTTGTTGTTGTTGCTGTTAGAGTATTACCTAGAGCAGGGGTCAGCAACCTCTTAGGAACCATGGGACACTTCGATGGAGCTAGGTCCAAAGTAGGGGACAGCACTTCTTACCTGGCTGCCATCATTCCCCTCCACAATGCCGACCTGTCAACAAATCACTGCTGGCTTTGCAGCCTGGGTCCAAGTGCTTGGTGAGCTGGATTCAGCCCATAAGCCATAAATTGCTGACCCCTTGACCTAGAGGCTTTAGTGAAAATGGTTTTCCATTGTGCAAGATGCTGCATGCATGCACTAATACACACATATACCCTCTAACAGGTAATCCCTGCCCCCAAGATCTTCTTGGTTGAGTAATGAGATAGGCAAAGTCTAAGAATGAAAAGGGAGGCAGAGGGAGGGAGGTGAAGGCATTTGTCAAAGGTCATATCACAGGTCAACGATACGCTTGGGAAGAGAGCCTAGGTTTCTGTCCTTTTTGTCCCGTTGTGCATCCTGTGTCCCAGCTGCTAGACTATGCTGCTTCCCTCTTACACCTCTAATGTTTGAATAGTAAAATCACAGCAGAGAGATCTCTACATGAACATATGCACACTCAAGATTTGCGCTTATATCCAGGACTTTGCCTGGTAGTTTCTTTGAAAGTGTGATTTGTGCTATCTCCTACTTAAATCCTCATGATCTACTTGTTCTGGATCTTCTTTATGGTTTTTTAGCAATCTCCATTTTCACTAAAAACTTCCCAGTATCTGGCAAAATGAAAAATATGTGAGTCTGGCTTGCAGAGACAAGCTTCGATCTAGCACACAAACCAACAGGAAGTCCCAGTCTATCAATTTTATTCTTGCTTTAAGAGGCAGAAACTCTGCTGAAGAAGGACCCAGGAAGAATAACATTTTCAGACTTTGAAAAATGGCCTCTGATTTACAGTGGTGACACATAACCGAGTGCTGAGTTATCAGCACATTTATCACGAGATTTAATGTGAGATCTTAGGCTAACTCCATTTTATCGAAAGGTGTTACTACATGGGTTTTTGTTTCTGCTACGTATGTCTCAACAATATGAAGTGTTACACATCGCTCAGTTTGGGTTTTTCCATGCCACATAAAACCTCACTTTTTTCTCTGAAACATGAACTCTTGCAGCTCAAGATATAGAAAAATGTGATGTTTGTTTTGGAAGGGAGGCCAGATTCTCATCTGGTATAGAAGTCACTGTATTTCTATTGAAGCTAATAAAATAATGCTAGGTGAGGGTCTGGACACAGGGCCAAGCTTGATATTCTGCTATGTTCTGTTTCTCTTCTAATGCATACTTTAAGGGCCTGTATTGATTGTTTGTGTCTTGAAGAGTTGAGCACTAAGGGTGTTTCTGTACTGTACATATTTTCATTAAGATCTGTAAGTATTGATGAAGTTTGTAGGTGCCAGACCTGCTGTCTCTCTGCCCACTCTGTATGACTGTGAGTGAGTAGTCTGACTTAAAAAGCACTTTTCAAGAGGATGCTCCACACCACTGAAATTCAGGCCTTGCGTGTCATTTGTTCCACTTCAGTCATTCAAGCACTTGTAACTCATCCATCTCCATGACCTCTCCAACCTTTCCTAAGGAACCAGATCTCAGATGAAGCATGTTCTCGAAGCCGTCTGTTCTGTTTCTTACAGCCAAGCCTACCGTAGTGCTGATTGTCACTTCCAGTGTGTGACTAGTCTGTGCCACCACCAGATCTTTAGGTTTTTTTTCTTGGACTTCTCGGATATTTACCAGAAATTCTCTCATATATTTGCTAATTGACATCATCTTGGCCAACAGAACTGGCCTATATTATTCTTTGTTAGTCTCTGAGAGACAAAAAATGTTTGGATTTAGAAAAGGCCTTTATTTTGCAATCGTGTAAACTAGAAGTAATTCTACTGAGATTAGTGGAGTTCTGGACTAGTATAAAACCATTGTGAGAGGAGAACCAGCCTCTTACAATCTTTTATATTGTGCCAACCCATCCTTTTTGAATGACAGCTCTTTACTCCCAAGACGCTACTGCCAGAATCCACTATGCCAACAACCCTTCTGATTTTATTTTTCACTGAATTTAGTGGGAGGTGGGTTTTCTCAAATCTCAGTGGAGTCTGGTGACTGCTTGGAAATCTCAACTCATCTCTCTCTCTCTGTAGCTGTAGCCTTCATAGTGGCCAAATTGACAACAAAAAAGAAAAAGAGATAATGTGTGTCACTAGAAAATAAGTAAAAAGGATCTTAAAGCTAGTATTTTTTTTTAAATCCTTCAAGATTTTCAAGCCACTCTGATGCTTTAGTTAGGAATGGGCCTGGATCCCGGCATTTGATCACTTGAGTCCGCAGCACTGCATCTTGCCTACTGCGTGGTGCCATGAGTGGCCTTTGCACTTCACAGTCAGTAGGATATTCCTTGAGGAGTTGCTGTGCTGAAGAGTTTTGGGCCTCAAAGCACAAGGAAGCACTGTTCCTTGTGGTTCCTTGTACATTCAGGTGCATACAAAACAATGCAGAGTAAAGTGCAGTCATTGTAGCTGGGAGACTTTGAAGAAGTGACTGCTGATTCTGAATTTGGAGGAAGAGGGGGATAACGCTTGTCGCATGGGGAATTAGGATGAGATGGCAAGGTTAGGATGATGTCTCTACAGTATTCTTTAGGATAACAGTGACAGAAACCATTGGAATAGAACAAGGCAGGCAATAAGTTAAAAATGTGATAAGATCAATAAGATACGGGAACTAATAGTCACCTTGACCCCCACACAAAACAAAAAAAGAAAAAGGAAATACAGAAGAGAAGTATGATTGTTTTTCTCTTTTATTTGAATTAAGCAATAACACTACTTTATCTTACTTGGTTCAGGGGGAATTGGCTCAGATGAATTTTTTAATAGGAGAACACACTATATTCTCTTTTTAGGAGACTTGCTAGAGTAAGTCTAGTGACCCCAAACATCATATACATTCTGCAATGGCCCCTACTTTGTTCCAGATCTTTATTTTTCGCCATCAGTGGTGGTGTACAGCCTATAAGCTGGTCTCCGTCTTCTGGGACAAGACCTTTGCTGGTTCTTGCATATCAAGAACATAAAAAAACAAGCAGATCTCAAGAGGTTTGTGAAGCAAAAGGAGATAGGAGAACAACAACAACAAAATAAATGTAATTTGGAACCTCTGGCACCAAAAGATTCAATCATGTTTGAGACCTCAGTTCAGCAAAGCACTTATACTTGATACTATGCTTAATACATAACATGAGTTTGTTCCATTGATGTCTGATGTCAATGGGAATTAAACTTGTGGCTAAATTTAAGTTTGGGTTTAGGGCTTTGCTGAATAGGGATGAATTTATGCATGCTGGGAAGTGCCCTGGTGGACTAGAGCCATTGCTTTCTAACTTTTTATTCATATATACATTTTTATTTTTATATATTCATATATGTGATGTATTTGGAAAGTGGCAGTCCATCATTATACACAAAGACAGTAGGAGGCAGCCTGTGAGAAAACAGCGGGCAAACAAGTCCCAACAATCTCCCATTGAAGATGAAGGACACAACTGTTGATCTTGAGAAAAAGTTGTTTTTTAAAGATACAAAAAGAATTGCTTGAGAGGGAACAAGAAATGCTGACTGACAACACTTCCATCCCTCAAATTGAAAGAAGGGAATAGTTCCTGGGAAGAACAGTGCTCCCACTGTCTCCTGATTTAGATTAAAATGAAACATTCAGCTGAGCCACCTCCCCTCTCTGTGATCTGTTACCTCTGCTGCCATTTATCTGTCTTGTCTGTTTGGACGGCAACCTCTTTGAAACTGAAACCGTCTCTCCCAGCATGCTTGCATGGTGTTCAACATGAAGGGGACTCTGAACTTAGTTGAGGCCTTTCCGCCAGCAGTCCTCAACCCACAGCTTGCAGGCAACATGTAGCACATAACAGCCTCCCCTGTTGTAGGCCATGGGAAATTAAAAATATAATAGAGGTTAACACTGAGACCAAAGTGTGATATTGCCCAGAGCATCTTAGTTACTGTGGTTGCCAACCAAGATAGAGGATCATGACTCTAGGCATTACTATCATGTTGTTATCATTATAGCTATTATACATTTTATAGGAAACCAAACAAGTAAACCCATTTTCCTCAAATGCAAACTTAATATGGACACCAAACATTGATGGTTTATTTCCTGTAAGCTATAGGAAGAGAGAAATAAGATCTCGATTAAGCTGAGCCAATCCCAACTGCTGTTTGCTTCTTAGGCTGAATGCTGCTTATTAGAGGAGCTCTTGCAAAGTCAGTAAGGTTGTGGTCACACCGAGGAGCCTGCGTTGCAGGTGCTGCCCCTCTGGCTCCATAAATGTACACGAGGAATATGACCATGACCAACTCGGTCTCAAGTCCTTGGAAACTGAAAGCACAAAATGGGAATGAGGACACTGACAAGTCAGAGTCGATCAGTGCAGAATTTGTGTGTGCAGCGGCTGAACATTTCTTACAGAGGGCTGAGGCAAAACATGCTTTAAACTCCTGTCAGTTGGATCTGTGGCATTTTGACTCTGAGAAGTAACGGGCTACATGTTTTCTTTAGTATATTTGGCTCTTTCCCAAGGTTACCCCACTGCTGCTTTCACATATCTGCAACCCTGACTTGTGGAGTTTTACATGGGATCCTTTTGTTGCTGTAAGTTGCTATAAGAAGAGACCTACTTAAATCATGGTGAGACTAAGTGATTTTCGCAGGTCGGTCGTAGCATAAAGAGCAAATTTTGCAGATATTTCCCAGATGTGCTCTGCCGGCCCTGCCCCTTGGCACTCACTGGCAGAGAGGACGCAACAGGGGAGGTGGGACAAGGGAGTGGCTGCCATCTGGTCTGCTGGCTGCCCTTTGTGCAGCCCTGCCCCTTGGCTCTGATTGGCACATAGGCCCTGGCAGGGGAGCAACCATCATCTTGTATGCTGCTTTTCATGCTGCCCCACTAGCCAGGTTTCCCCTCCCCACCTCCTGCCCCCCGGGCAGACTGGGAGCCTGCAGCAGGGAGGACTGTTGGCTCCCACTGGGGAGCCAGCATTTTATTTTTATTAAGCTGTTTTTTTAAGTTGACTTCGTGGACAATCCTGGATTTCACAAATTTGCGAATTGATTAGACCCCTAGTTATAAGAGTATTAACATGTTCGCTTACAGCTGGCTTTTTCAGGTGTGATTTCTATTAAGTTACTATTCTCTTCGTTCTGCAATGATACAGTTCTGGCCCATGTTGTTTGTGTTTGCATTGTCAATTAATATTATTACATTAAGAAGTGAGACTGGAAGAGAGGGAAGGCAATGGCAATCTTCTTTGTGCTCTGTGCTTATACTTTATTCCTTTGACTATAAGATGCACTTTTAAAAACAAAATATTTCCTCTAAAGATGGCCTGTGTCTTAAATTCAAGTAAAAAGAAAGTTAAAGTGTGTCTATGTGTACCATAGATCTGTCTTCATTTGATTTTTTTTTTTCTTAAATTGAGAATCAGAAAAAAATAGGTGAATCTGAAATTCTAGGGGTCACTAGAGCCTGGTCAAATAGGAGCAGCAGTGATGGTGGCTGCGGCCGCAACAGTGATGGTGGCTGCGGCATCAGTGGGCAGGTTCTCTACCCCCAGGCCTGCTCCCAAGCTGTCAGTGAATGCCTGGTGGGATTGGGCAGGAAGACAAACCCACCTGCCATTGCCACTGTCCTTGGCTGAACTCAGGTCCCCATGGAGCCCCACTGGAGCAGGGCAGAAGATACTCTGAAGCCTCCCCAGCTAGATATGCTTGTGTCTTGAACAGGGAAGTACAGGAGATAGGTACTCGTGGAGAAGGCAGTCGGTACAAGGTGAAAATCATCCCCCAGTGTTGGGTTCTGATTGGCTTGTCTTGCTCTCAGTATGAGACAATGACACATGGTCGAATGTCCAGTGCTAAGCCACATTGCAACTTTTAATTCCACTCAACAGGCTGTCTAACCACCACCTGTCAGCACTGAAAATTTGTTTTGTGGAGATATGATTGTCATGTTGAAGTTATCTTGTGTTAAAAGCACTGCAAGGTTTTCAGAAAATGAGAAATATAGAAGTGTCGATAAGCACTTCATCTACAAGACCCTTTGATCCTCACTTTAAAGGTCCATAGCTAACAGACAAAGTATGCTGCACACATCCCCAGCAAATACAGTGCACTGTTCTTAGAAGGGTTTTAATCATTTTAAAGCTGTTTGTTTCTCATTTTTCTTGCTCCCAGGAAGCAGGTGCTTTATACTCATAGACACAGCCTTATTTCAGGCCAGAAGGAGGTATTTCTTAGCCTGAGTGCAATTGTTAGCTAAAAATGTGTACTTTCAACTTATCGTTCGGTTTATGAAATAACAATGGGTGCCTTTAAACATGCGGGACACTTACTCCAACACGCTGTAATTACAGCGCATCGGAGCAGACTCGATTAATCAAGTCTGCTGGAGCGTGCTAATTAGCATGCTCCAGCAGCCTCAGCATCTTGTGTATTCAACATGCCTGTGCTTCAAAATGGCAGTGGGGGCACTTTAACTAGCTTTAGTTAATGAGCTTTAGTTAAAACGACCCCACCATGCTTTCTGAAGCGCAGGACACTGAATACATGAGATACTGCAGATGCTTTAAATAGAGCGGCTCCCAAGAGCTTTAATTAAATCACCCACTACCCTCTCCCCCCCAATCCCCAGAGCATGTGTAAAGACACCCTACGTGCTTCCAATGCTGCCAAGATGGGTGAATTCTCTACCTTGGACATTTGGCACAGCATAGCGGGGATCTTAGTGGGAAGCTTGTAGCCTGCTGTTCATATTTTCAGTTCCAATCCAGTCCCAGTTTAAATCAGAGCAGCCTAGATGCTACTCTAACCTAACTCAGTTGATAATATTCTCCAAAGACCAACCAATAAATTGAGTTCACTACTCTTTGGACCTGTCTCAGGGTTGCACACAAAAGGGAGAAATACTCAAAGTCCCTTTGGGGGAATTGTGAGAGTTTTGTTCCCCTTCAGCTGCTTCTATGGATATACTCCCATGCATCTATTTACAGAGCAGCCTGCCTCCACAAAAGATGGCTAAAGACCTGAGCAGGGGGTCATGCAGGCATAGATTTCCCTGTGGGAAAATGATACAACTGTCATCTGTGCTGTTCAACATGTTTAGTAACTATTTGGATGCTGGCACCGGATGACACATTTGGATGTTTATCTTGCTGGGATCCTATGATCCCTGCTGACTTCCTGCCCCTGGGGCAGGGGGCTGGACTCGATGATCTTCCAAGGTCCCTTCCAGCCCTAATGTCTATGAAATCTATGAAATCAAAAGCCTCTTGAGCAAGTTTGCAGATGACAGGAAACTGGGAAGGATCTCAAACATGTTGGAGGATGGGAGCACAATTCAGAAGGATCTCGACAGACAGGAAAGCTAGACTAGAGCTAACAGGATGAAGTTCAATGCAGACAAGTGCAACATGCTACACTTTTCATAGATTTCATAGACATTAGGGCTGGAAGGGACCTTGGAAGATCATCGAGTCCAGCCCCCTGCCCCAGGGGCAGGAAGTCAGCAGGGGTAATAGGATCCCAGAAAGGCAATCATCCAAATTTCTCTTGAAGGCGTTCAAAGTAGGTGCTTGAACCACCTCTGATGGCAGGCTATTCCAGACCTTGGGGCCTTAGACAGTAAAGAAGTTCTTTCTTATGTCCAGCCTGAAATGGTCTTGGAGGAGTTTGTGACTGTTCAACCTTGTTATCCCTTGGAGCGCTCTGGTGAACAGATGTTCCCCCAGATGCTGGTGAGCACCCCTTATAAACTTATAGGCAGCCATTAGATCAGACCTGAGTCTGCGCTTTTCCAGGCTGAAGAGTCCCATAGCTCTCAGCCTCTCATCATAAGGTCTGTTTTCCTGATCTCTGATCATGAGCATGGCTCTCCTCTGGACTCTCTCAAGCTTCTCCACATCCTTTTTGAATTGTGGAGCCCAAAACTGGACGCAGTACTCCAGCTGCGGCCTCACCAAGGCCAAGTACAACAGGAGAATGACATCCTGGGATTTGCATGAGAAGCATCTATGGACGAAAGCCAGCGTTTTGCTTGCTTTACTAGCTGCAGCATCACATTGATGGCTCATGTTCATCTTGTGGTCAATGACGACACTGAAGTCCCTTTCATCCATAGTGCTAGCCAGCACAGCACTGCTGAGCCTATAAGGATGCTGCGGGTTTTTCTTCCTAAGGTGGAGAACCTTGCATTTTTCAGTGTTAAACACCATCAGGTTCTTGTCCGCCCATTTCCTGAGCCTGTCAAGGTCAGCCTGGATCGCCGTCCTGTCCCCAGGTGTGGATGCTTTACCCCATAGTTTGGTGTCATCCGCGAACTTGGCCAGTCCACTTCTGACTCCAATGTCCACATCATTAATGAAGATGTTGAATAATATAGGTCTAAGGACAGAGCCTTGAGGGACCCCACAGGGCACCACGATGATTGACTTCCATCAACCACCACCCTCTGGGCCCAACCACGTAGCCAATTCCCTAGCCAGCAGATTGTGGTGGACCCAAGGCCACAGTTGGCCAGTTTTACCAAGAGGTGATCATGGGATACCAGATCGAAGGCTTTTTTGAAGTCAAGATATACGACATCAATCTCCTCTCCCTTGTCCAGGTGGTAGGTCACCTGGTTGTAAAAGGAAATAAGATTAGTCAAGCAAGACCTATCCACAACAAATCCTGGCTATCCCTCAGGATGTTGCTATCAGCCAGTCTGTTAAGAATGGCTTCTTTGATAATCTTTTCCAAGACCTTCCCCAGGATAGAAGTCAGGCTGATGGGCCTGTAGTTTGCCGGATCCACTTTCCTCCCTTTCTTGAAGACAGGGACCACATTGGCCTTCTTCCAATCTTCGGGCACTTCACCAGAGGTACAGGAGTTCTCAAAGATCTGTGCCAGGGGCTGAGCTATGATGTTAGCCAGCTCCTTGACTACCCTGGGGTGTAGACTGTCCAGGCTGGCTGACTTGAAGGTGTCCAGCCCCTCAAGGTGTTCCTTCATGAGGTCATCATTGATAGAGGGTAAGGAATCTCCCTCCCTGTCCCATAATAGGCAGGGGCGTCCTATGGGACTGGTGAGACCAATGCAAAGTACCCATTTAGCAAGTTGGCTTTTTCCTGGGCGTCGGTTGTCAGCTGTCCCATCTGGTTTAGCAGGGGTCCAATGTTGCCCTTGCTTTTCTTCTGGCTCCCCACATATCTAAAAGAGGACTTTTTCTTGACCTTGATACTTGTAGCCAGTTGGAGTTCCATTGCAGCCTTGGCTTTCCTGGTTTGCTCCCTGCAGGTCCGGACCAGAAAGTAATCAAAAACACAAATATAAAATGGGTGACACTTGGCCAGATGGCACCTATGTGGAAAAGGATTTGGGAGCCTTGGTAGGTCACAGACTCAATGTGAACCTGCCGTGTGATGCTGCTGCACAAAAGGTGAATGCAGTTTTGGGATGCATCAGTAGAAACATTAGGTGCAAGACATGGGAGGTGATAGTGGTGCATCTACACGTACATTAACACACTTTAGTTAATGCACATCAAATCTAGTACCTCCTTTGTGAGGTAGGAGAAAAATGCACACTGACTTGTCTTAATGCACATTAACTAAAGAGCACATATTTTTAGTGATGCTTAATGCTCATTAGCCTATTTTAATGCATGTTAATTAAATAGCACTTTTTTTAGTGATGCTTTAATGCACATTAAAATAGGCTAATGTACATTAAAGGGCATTTGAAGACATGTCCAGCACCTCTTTACTCAGCATTGCTTAGGCTTCATTTGGAGTATTGTGTACAGTTCTGGGCTCCACATTTTGAAAAGGACCTGGAGAAGTTAGGGAGGGTCCAGAAGTGGGCAACAAAGGTCCAGGAAAGCAAATCATACAAGGAGAGCCTGAAGGAACTAGCCATGTTCAGCTTATGGAAAAGGCACTTAAGAACAAACCTGATAACAGTCTTCAAATACCTGAGGGGCTGCCATAAAAAAGAGGGAAAGCACTTCCTCTGTCTTGCTGCAGAGTGGAGGATGTGTACCAGCAGCTTGAAGTTGCAGAAAAGTACATTTAGACTGGATATCAGGAAAAACTTCTTCACTGTTAGAATAGTGTACTTTCCATCACTGGAGGTGTTCAAGAAGAGTTTGGACAGGCAGTGGTTGGGGATGATCTAGGTGTAGCAGTGCTTATGTTCTACTAGGGATATTTCCCATACTTCTGGGCTTTGCTGGTTTCCCCTACCCCTTCCCCCCCTTTTCTGCTACATACATCTTGGTGTTTTTCAGCTTCCTTCAGAAGCATTGGGTGTTGACTACAGCCAAGGCAAGAGATTTTGACTGGGCAGTACTAATGCTCCTGCTGTGACCAAAGCCAGAGGTTCCTGGCTGGAGGGTCTTACTCCTCCACTCATGGTCAAACTGATGGCCATATTTGGGGTCAGGAAAGAATTTTTACCCTGTGATCAGATTGGTACACAGAGGAGGTTTTTGCCTTCCTCTATAGTGTGTGTGTGTGTGGGGGGGGGGGGGGTGGCCTTCTATGTGTTGAGCATATATTGACAACAGTTCACAGAAGCAGGACATTGGCTGCCATGCTTTCCTTGCTTTACTTCTGGCAGGTTATGGTGTTCTGTCTGTGTTGTATCAGGGTTGACAGTCTAGATTATGGATTGTTATGACATGGTTTGGATAGGGATGATCCTGCCTCTGGTAGGGGGTGGGATTAGATGACCTCTGGTCACCCTTCCAGCTCTACTTCTCTATTACTCTATAACCCCTGCCCCAGTTTTATGGTGCAGGGCAGAAGACTGCAGGTTTGCAGATAGTTTAATTGTTGTATAAAAATAATGGGCACAGATGCTGTAATATTTGATGTAGGCAAGAAGCTGGAATTGC
Organism: Alligator sinensis; assembly: GCF_000455745.1. NCBI lineage: Eukaryota > Metazoa > Chordata > Crocodylia > Alligatoridae > Alligator > Alligator sinensis. Next base: position 841,281 of record NW_005841873.1, read on the forward strand.
CATCTCAGAACATCTTAGCCTTAAAACATTAGGGTGCCTATACATGTGCAGTGAGGCTGCTCTGACATGCTGTAATTACAGCACGTCAGAGCAGACAATTAATTGAGTCTGCTGGAATGTGGTAGTTATCATGCTCCAGCAGACTCCAGAGTCATGTGTATCAGTGTCCCTATGCTGAAAAATGGCAGTGGGGGTGTTTTAACTAAAGCTCATTCAATGAGCGTTAGTTAAAGCCCCCAACTGCCATTTTTCAGCGCGCGGACACTAATACACATGATGCTCCAGGCACTTTAATTAGAGCAGCTCTTGGAGCCGCTCTAATTAAAATGCCCCCCATGTTCTGTTCATCCCTGGTGTAACTCAGTTATAGTCAAATATGGATTTGTTCCAATATGTATTTTAGTTCAATTTGTTGAGAGTGGCAACTATTCCATGGTTGTCCACTGAGGTGGTTGTTCAGGACCTAACATTTAAACGAAGTGAGAATAAGATTTATTTATGGGCATGTGTGAGCAGTGCTGATATTCCATCCAGGAGAGAACAAAGATGACAATAAATGCTCTCAGGCATGTAACATTGTCAAACTAGTACTTTTATGGAACATGTATATTTATAGTAGTGCAGTGTTGACCATCTGTATTTCTCAAGTCTATGGGCTAACTTTACTATACTTGTCCATTTTACATGCACCACGCATATAGTGCCAAAAGGTTTTCCAAAGTGAGTAGTGACTTCAGCTATCCAGTATGAGGTGTCTTAAACAGGCCTGATTTTCAAAAAGGTCTAAGCACCTACCCTCTGAAAATCAGACCCCTTCAAAAAAAAAACCCAGTGCTCACTTCAGAAATTCATAGCTTAGGTTAAAACGCAAGTGATTTATTAAAGGATTCAGTACCATTATTCCCGTTTTACAGATGAGGAAACTGATGCTCAAGAATATACCCAGTAGACCAGAGACAAAGCCAGGAATGAACCCAGTCCAGTGCCCTGTTCAGTAAGCTGCACTAGCTCCTTCCATATGTGCATTTTATAGTTCAATGCCCCTGAAAATCAATACCTGAATTTTCTAAGATTCCTTTATCATCCTAAAATGTGTTTTTAAGTTCCATACTTTAGAAAATGCATTTTATTTTGACTGCTCTTATAGTGTATGTTAGAGGCAGTCATGGTTTTATATTAATGTTTGCAGTTGTTTCAACACAATCTAAGGTATGAATGTCTAAAACTAGTGTACCTTTACTTTTTTATGTTTTTAGCTTAATGTCATTTTTCTTGCTCAGAAAATGAATTTCTCCTGAATGCAAAACAACTGTAAATTGTTTTTTGGGTTTTTTTTTAAACAGTTTCTTGTAAGGCAACTTGTAACAACTGTGAAATATCACAGGGGTGAAACAAGCCCGATTTATATTTGTATCTTCCCTTCCTTCCTTCCATCCTTCCTCCTGTTGTCTACTAATGCTGTTTTTGCTTAGTTTTCCTTGCTTAGCACAGAGCTTATTCTGGACAGAAGTATAGATATTTATTACATGGTCTTTCTCTTGTTCTTTCTTTTATTATTCTGTTTCATCCAGAATTTGTCCTGACTTATTGATCAAATGGCAACTTTGAAGAGGTAGTTATTATATTAACCACAATGCCTACTCATAGCGGTCAGCATTTATCACGATGAAGGATGGTAGTTGCATTATACTCATGGAAATTATTTGGCCCCAGAGATTTTTGATCAAATGGAAAAGAAGATCTGATTAAACAGTCAATGAAGTAAAGTTATTATGGCCTCAATTTAAACACATGTTTAACTCCATCCATATTGAGCAAAGCTCTTAAGCACTTGCTTAGCTTTAAGCACATCTTTGGGCCCCATTAAACATGCTTAAAGCAGGTGCTAAAAGTTAAGAACTTGATTAAGTGCTTGGCTGAATAGGGAAATATTGCTGAAGTATGGACCTGTAAAACAGCCCACAGTCCTCCCGGTCCTAGAGCTGGAACCAGGAGGGCAGACCCTCGTGTCCACACAGAGGTCTGTTAGTCAGGGGGCTATACACAGACAGAACAGTTCATTTAGGAAGCCACATGTAACAGTACAGCTGTAATTGGCTTGATTTCATGCTCTGCTGAGGCTACTTTACATTGCTTACTTTGGTTTATTGGGGATTAAATTTAATTATGTGGTGCGAGGTGGCTTTAAAGTGACCAGAGATTGTGGAGAATGCCATTTCTGTTGAAGAATTCTCCATGGGCAGAAAGCAGGTTTAATAGGCGTCATCCTCTCGTGCTCCATCTTCCTGCCATAGGCAGTAGAGTCAGTTCTCAGCCAAGCACTATTACCCCTGGTCCTCCATTCTTATAAATTAAAATAGGCTTCATGATGCTTAACTTCCGCTGGATTTCAGCAGTTAAGGCTGCTAGATCCTTAGTCTGAGTACTGCTTATATTAAGAGACAAGAAGGGCCCTTGGTTTCCTCAGTGGCCCTTTGTTTTCCTGAGTGTTTTAGTTAATATTGGATATTTTAGATCATCTCAGGTTTAAGGAGGGCTGGATAAATGCTTGTGCCTTTGTGGGGCGCGTTGACAAGAGGTTGAGCATTTAGACTCATTTCAGCCTTACAGGGGTATTTCCTAGTTGAATTTGTTTTTCTTTCATGGATTATCTGACAATACAGAGATGCTTTGAGGGTAGATCTTAATCATTCTGCCCATTTGGCTTATCACAGCCCTAATTCATTAACAGAATAAGAAGCAGGGGTGCCTAATAGACCTTCTTACCTGACCTATCTGCAGAGGATCATGCCCTACAAATTTCTTTTCTGTGTATGAAAAAAGTGTTCTAAAATACATTTTACTTTATTTTATTTTAGTTGAACTTCATGCAGCATCTTGCCACAAAGCTGGTAGAAAAAGTCAAACCTGTTATAGCACATCCTTAATCTGCTCTGAGGTATATGTCTATATATTTAGTCTTATAAGTAGGTATTGCATGTGCATACACAGAGACTATACCGGAAAGAAACATGGTGGTCTCTAGGTCCAGTTCTGATCCACTGATAACAACAGAGTTGCACGAGTGAATCTGATAAAACTTTGGATGGTGTTCGGGAGAGAATGAGAGGCAGAAAGAGGAGGGAAGAGAAGGGCTGACATGCATCAGTGCTAGTCTTGGGGCCAAATATTACTGTATGTTTTTAGATTAATTTCATTCAAGCCAGTGGCTTTATTACACATTTACACAGCTTAACGGAAAGTACAGTTTAGGCCTTTATTGTAATAAAAGCTTCAGAGGGAGGGGGAACGGTTTCTCACACCCTTAAGTATGGGGAGGAAACCGTGATTGAAGCATAGACATTCACCCAACAAAGCACAGGAAGCTGGTTCCCCTTCATTACATTTAGAAACATTGTCTTTAATGTTATGGAGAGATACAAACTGTTACAGTGCATCAGAATAGATGTATAATAGAAAATTTTGCTTGCACAAAAGACTCCCATAATTCACTTATGGCTGGGGCACTGGTGAATTATTGGGCTTTCAGACATGAGAAATAACCCTCATAAGTCATTGCTACCACCGTAATATTCTCTACTCATTCAAATACACAGCTTTTCCTCCTTACCTTTCTAGCTAATATTTATTGCCATTAACTGACTAGTGTGGGTGGGAAGAACTGTCTTTATAAGAGGGGAAGCTGTGGCCTTACGTAAAATATGTTGTTTTGATTCCACTATGTGCGGTACTTTTAGAACTAGTAAAATATAGCGATCGCATGTGATGAGATTTTAAAGAAGCATTAGGTTGTATGCTGCATGTCCTCCAAACAGGTTTGTAGAGTGCCAGCTGCTATTAGGGATATGCAAGGCAACTCAATGTAATGAGAACAACCCTCCCCCGGCCTTTTTTCCAAATTTACACTGATGATAAGCCTCTAGTTCTGGCCGTTTCAGAAAGTTCTTCAAAGATGAACTTCCATTTTCACACACTTGAATTTCCTTGTTCCAGTCATGGCTGAGAATAGAACTGCTGAAATAACATGTGAGAGACTGTTTTTGTACTATTTCTAATCTGATTATTAGCAAGAAGCGCAGTCTGTCTTCAGGTGCTCTTCCAAATCAAATCAACAGTCCAGTCAAGGTCTGACTTTCATAGGTCCTCTGCTATTTGTAGTAGTTTCTTTCCTTCCATTCTACTCTGTGAATCACTACTTTTATTCCTCCTGGGGCATTTGATAGCTTAAATCCACCATGCCGTTTTTAAGTAATTGTTTTCTGACTGGTACATTGCTACAGGTACAGTAGATTTGGCTAGACAGTCCAACAACTAGTGAGAGACTGCTGGTATCTGGAAAGCACCCAAAATTTCAGGAGCTCTATCAGGTAACCTAAGCTATTTCCCTTGACAATACAACTTGTCCCTCAGCTCCTCTGCGGTTTTGAACCTGATATAATTACCAAGAGCACTGCTTCAGATGCACCGCTTTCTTCATAAAGTTTATTGGGTATTAAATTGTTTTATTGGGTGCTAAATTGGTTTAAAACATTACATTCGAGACTATTGTAGCTATAAAGATTTCAGTGGCTATTCATAGGTATCATAGACAATTAGGGAGAGTGAAGACTCCAGGGGTAATCAGAGCAAGGAAAACCCACCCACATCGTGCATACAGCCTAAGGTGGTGATTGCTAAAGAAATAAGTGTGATGTGCAGTTCAACTATGAAAATAGCATAAGAAAGAAAGATGCCAGGCTTCTCAAGACATCCTCTCTTTGTCTGTAGTCAGAAGCATCCTTGCTTAATTTGAATTCCAGATTACAGTGTTTTCACTGCCACCTTTCTCTTGTTAAGAGAGCATAGCCACCCTAAATGAAAGCAAGCTGCATTTTAACTCGGCTTGGGCATCAAGCAGATAAACCGTAAGCCAAAAATTCAGTAAAGTACATAAGCACATACTTGATTTTAATCAGGTGGTATCACTGAAACCAATGGAATTGTGCACACAGTTAAAGTTAATCATCTGTTTAAATGTTTTCCTGGTTTGGGACCTAAATTGAAATTACAGGTTGTGTCTGCCCGTTACATGTGTGCAACCCTAGTGCAGACAAGAGGTAATTTGATGATGATCTCTTAGTGCCTACAAAATTGGAAAATGTTGGGTAACAGAGGGCTCAATAAACCAACTGACAGAAATCTAACAGGATCCAATGGCTGGAAATTGAGGTCCAAATTAGAATCATTTACCAATTCTCCATTTCCACCACCATCTTCAAATCATGATTTTCTTTCTAAAAAATATGCCCTAGGACAATTGGGAGTTATTGGTTTAATGCAGAGATTGCTGACTCCAATCCTATAGCTGAAATAAATCCTGTTCAGGAGGTAAGATTAGATTATTGTGACCATCTTTTTTGTATTAAAATCTATATTCATTTGCCCTTCAGAACCATGATTAATGGTAACTATGCCCAAACCTGAACGAACCCAGATTAACTCTGGGATCTCAACCTGAGTGCCGACAGTTGGAAAACCATTGGAACAAACTAGATATGGAATCAATAAAGGATTATAAAAGGGAATCTTTATGATGTCCTCTTTACAGTCATCAAGTTTCACCTTCTCTTGTATAGGTGTAGTGCAGATGTTTTATAGTTCTTGGAAAGTGGGGAATTTATTCCCTTGACCTGGACTTCCTCCAGCATTGCTCTGAAGCTATTTCATCACCATTGTGTTGTGACTATTTTCACTGTTCATACTTTTCTTATGTCTCTCTGCATCTACAGCCTATTAGTGTATCCACGAGGACCTATCATATGTGTATTTTTAGTTTACACGAATGTGTTCCTATATGTTTTCAAGTAGCAGCTTAAAGTTCCAGTTTCAGTCTGAAGGAGAGAGGCACTAGCAGAACATTTCCTAGTAACATCCTTCTGAGATGGTGGGGGGTAGATTTTGCAGTATGCCGCGCTCATTTGTAGCTATAGCGGCTGTTGGAAGGTCTAATCATTGTGCTGATTAACATAAACTCATGAGCGTACCACTGTTCCCAAGCACATTATGTTCTGTTCTATCAGTAGCAAACAATTGGATTTGGATAATTCACTCTACTGTGTCCCCTCAGAGACGGGAAACAGATCGAATGAGCAGAGATCAGGATATTGTTCTGTGCTGTCTTGGATTAACAAAGCTCCTGTTACATTGGAAAACTGCATGCAGAGGTAATCCTTAGGTCGTCTGTGCAGGTGATGTTAACCTAAGACTGGTATCCTTTGCACTTTGCACAGGTGCTCAAGGGACATGCCAAATAATTGGCTGCTTGAGATTGAAGCAAAAGGGAACAACTTTGGGAGGTTCAGTCTCCAGACCCAGGGTGTCATAGCACTGGGATGAACTCAAAAGCCAAAAGCTTTCCTGATTTATTTTACTTTAGCTCAGCTATAACCATTACTTCTTTGAATAAAATACCCTATTGACTACAAATGTATCTTTCCTCTAAAGTGCTCCCTAGTTGAAATTACATAAATGTTGTTCCAAAAATTCCTCAAGGACTTTGTACCTGACATTGGTCCCTTGACATCTAACTTTCCTTCCCAATTAAACAGTCCTGGTGTTAAATAAGTGTCCACAGCTCAAGTGGATTAGTTTATTCCTTGGGGGATATTTGGGGATTGCTTGAGTGACATAATAGGGAGACAGAGATATTTAATTTAGAAGTTTGGCTTATACCAGTGGATTTTTATTCCTCTTTTTTTGCTTTGTTGCATCATCAACACAAGTTTGAAAAGCATCCATAAACCTTTTAGCCTGCAGTCCAACTGCCATGCGCTGTGATCCTGCCAATCTCACAAGCTAAGCAGGATCAGACCGGGTCGGTAATTGGATAGGTTTCCATGGAGCACACAGAGCTGTGGGAAGCAGTGCTGGCAAATGAATAGGTAACGCTTTACCACCTCTGCGTCTGTGCTGAACCAGTATCCCAGCACCGTACCAGGAGGAGCGGTGTAGCTGCAGCATTCTTTCTAATGAGATGTAAGGAAAAAAACACTCCACAAACACACCCTTCCTTCTGAGAATGAATTGTCCTTAAATATCTCCTGAGTTGGGCTCCAAAAAGGAATGAGTGACTTAAAATTCATGAGCTTTTGAAACATATTAATTGTTGGATTCTTTTCATTTGCCTTACGGTTCTTGAGAATTTAAGGTTCGCATTTTCCAGCCTAAATTTAGGCCTTGGGGATTTTTGTTTAAGTAGGCAGATCACATGACCACATGACGCCAGGAATTCAGACTTCAAGAAACTTATTAAATACCATGAGGTTCACAATATATTTCTGAATTTGCAGTGCTGCAAATCCAAGTCAAGGGCAGAAGGGAGGACGCAGCTTGGGAGCTGAGAGCAGTCACCACTTCACATCAGAAAAAATCCATGGGATTAAAATAGGTTTAAAAGTATTTGTTTGATTTTTATTGCTCTTCAGAGAGAAACTACCTTATTTGTAGCTTAGCTTGCAGCTAAGTAACCAGGTTGTACTGAATGATACAGAAGATCCCTCATATGGGAATAGCTATCAAGAGGTTTTTGGGGGGAGGGTACATTCAGATAAATTAGAAACTAAGAATAGACCCAGGCAAAGAGCAGTCCTAGAGAGAAGATGAATGTAACTTTAAAAAATGACTCTATGTGTTACATGACTAATGTCTACTCACCAACCAGCTATCATGAAATACAGTCCCCTTTCCTTTTAATTTTCATGGAGTGTACTGATTGCCTTTGACGGAAGTGGTATCATTTCCACCACTGCAATTGTCTAACTTACATTAATAGATTTTAAGGCAATAAGAGGCATTTCCATTGTACAGTCGCACCTCTACCAAAAGAGCCCAAAAGAACTTCACGCAATAATCTGTGCATTCAGGCCTATAACTCAAACCCTGTTTGAGTTGTATCTTTTGGAAAATATCCTGCCACATTTTAAAGATTAAGCGATTCATTTATTTTTAAGGTAAGACATTTGAATAGTTATTAAAGATTTGGACTGTATGGCATGGCTACACAATACATTGCAGTAGGGACAGTGATCATATGAACTTACAGTGTTAGCTATTCCATAGCAACTGCCCATGTGTGTGCCCATACTCCATAGTAAATGCAAAAATAATTCACTCCACTTTTACTATGGGGTAAGCGATCTTGCACTTACCACAGGTAAGAGCATGCACACAGGTAGGTAGCTACTGCAGGATATCTGTTTATAGAAGACACTGGGTGAAGAACTTTTGAAGTGTTTCTTTTTCATTCCAAAATTGATTGAAAACTCATTTCAAAATCCTTCATGAGACACAATTATTGTTCTCAGCCCAGCGTTAGTCCTAGACATCCACTAACAAGCAAAAGCTCTTTGCTGTTTGCTCTTCACCGTTTATAATCCTGGAGGCAATGTGTTTCACTAAGGGCCCACAAAAGGATGTTAAAAATTTTCAGGCTGAGCAGAAGGATAAACCTGAGGTCGAGATGATGGAGCATGAGTTTGGGACACCTGGGGTAATTCCTGGCTCTCTCATGCGCATCCTGAATGACCCTGAATCGCACCTTAATTTCTCTATACTTAGTTTCCCCTCTACAGCATGGGGATCATGCCTATTAATTTGATCTCTGCCTTGAAGAGTGTGTCATCTTTGACTGCACGCATGAAAAGAATCAAGTACGATGGAACCCTAATTTTTGGTGGAAGTCTGTAGATGCTGCTGCACAGCTAACAATACTTGTAACAGGATGATCACATAATGTTCATTCACTCTTTAACGGGCCTGGGGTAAGACATGCTTTTCTAGGTTATTCTTATTCTCAGCAATATGACATCTGCTCCCAGAGAGCCTTCTTGCAGCCACACAGAGGTTGCCTGAAACTTTTTAAGAACAATTCTGTGCACAAGTTCAATCACCCGGCGGAGGCCAGTGCCCAGTTGGACGGCGGTAGGTGGCAGCGACAGAGGAGAAGGGAAAAGGGAATTGTGACTGCTGCCACCTGACAGAGTGGATGACATGTCTGGATTTCCTTGGGAAGTGCAAGCAGTGACAGCAGCAACGCATGTAAACATTGACAGGGCAACAAGGCAGGATTTTGATACAGTGGACTTTCTGTACTTAGAGCTAGTGGAGAAAGCCCCGAGGGCACAGACGATGGTTATTGCTTCTGTCTTATTTCATCTCTGTAGAGGTATTACCCAGTGTGTGACAGGCTGGCTGTAATGGAAGATGGAAAGGGATTATTTAGAGGCATAGGGACAGACAAGTAGATTGTGTTCCATGTTACTCACAGCAAGGATGCTCCAGGGCAAAATTAAATGAACTGAAAGTCCAGAAAAGTGCCTTCATAAAAATGATGTAGAGCTATATTTTCTCAAATTCCTGTACAGATGCTAGCCAAAGCAAGGCAGCTCCAGTAATTGCTTTTTATTATACATCCCATTCCACTGGAAAAGACTGCCTTTTTTTAATAGTGAACTGTCTTTTAGGTTCCCCCCCCCCCCCCACCAAAAAAAAAAAAACATCTTTAAAGGCTTTTTGATTGTTTCTTTGGTGGCAGAGCCCATTTAAACAAATGTGCCCAAAGATAAATAAATAAATAAATAAATAAATAAATAAGTGGTCAAATAAAACTCAGAGAACTGTAAAAGAAGAGCAGCTCTGTTCCAGTAGAAATAACGTTCCAGCAGACCTCTCATGGTGGAGTGGTTTCTTCCTTCCTGCACATTCTCTCTGCAAGGTTTGAAATCCAGATTCTAATGAAATGAAGTAGTGCTTAATGACTTTCATTATTCTCTAAAAAACAAAACTACCAGGCTAATACAGGTCTTTTATCGAGCTATGGTTGAACTGTACTTATTGGAGTAAAACTATAGCAACTCTCCAGGAGCACAAAATGGCATAGTTCATTAAGTAAATACTCGATCCAATTTACTCCAACTGCAGTACTATTCTATTCACGCCTTTTATTATCCCGAGTTCAATCTTATATTGAAACCTCTGTTTTGTAATCCTGATTTATAAACGTAGCATTGGCTTACTGTGCTTGTAAGAAAATAAAGGCCAGAAAAAGCTGTGGCCATGGGTTTGTATTTGTTATGTTTGCCAACAAAACCTTTTTTAATGACTAACATTGCTTTGCACCTACAGAGCCAAATTCTCCTCTTGTGTTTGTGAGTGAGCTGCAGTTGTAGTCAATGGAACTGAGCCCACTTACAGTGACAAAGAACTTGGCCTGAATGAAGCAGCAGGTTTTTTTTAATTCTGAGGATCTGAAAGCACTTTATAAAATGAACTTCAGTGAGATAGGAAAGTATCAGTTATACCCACTGGATGGGCACAGCACCATGATGAGTGGCCTACTCAATGTCATATGGGACGTAAGAGCTGGAGGATTCTAGCAGTCCTGACTCCCAGTCCCTGAATTACTTTCCAGCCCAATCTTCAGGCTGTGAATATGGCCCAAAATAGGGTTAAAGCATCATGGGCCTTGCATGTATACACAAGATTAGTGCTGAGAAGCTTTCCCTGGTTGTGCATCATACCCTGTAAAAAGGTTACATGGACTAAATTCACTGTAGGCCTGGTGAGTGGCAGGCCAGAAAAGGAAGAGGAGATGGGGCAACATTGCAGGGAATTCATATCCTTTGGAAGGCTAACAGAGAAGAATGCCACCCAGTAAACCTTCTTCAACCCCCTCCAGGCTGAGTAGTGCACTGAGAAGGAAAATCTGCAGGGGTAACAGAGTTTCATAGCAGCAGCCTTATCCAGAGCTTCAGAGCCCAGGACAGAGGCTCAGGACCAGCAAAAAACCAATCAGCCCCCTTGCAAACTGCTAAGGTTTCCTGTCGATCCCTGAAGTTCATGGCTTCTGGGGCAGAAGAGCTGCCACTTCTGGGGTGGAACTGTATAGAGAAACTGAAGGAGGGCGAGGGGGTAGCATGGTGTAGGGTGCAATTGGAGGCATTAGGGTGTGGGGGTGAGTAGGAGACCCCTGGCAGGTGGCAGGGAGACATGTATCAGTAAAACATGTGTCAGTAAAAAAGGCTTGCTGTCAGTAAAAAAAAAAAAGTTAGAAAGTTTTGCTGAGAGTAAGAAGTGTGCAGATTATCAGTAAAAACAAAAAAATCTTCAGTTGGCAGCCCTAAATGGAGTTTTCCTTCTCCCCAGAAGCTCCCACAGGCCTCTGCATTGGAAGGGTTGATCTTGGCTTTGGCAATTAAAGCAGAGTCCTCTGAACTGCTTGATTTTGATCTCGGCAACATCACTAACATTCAGCATGATCTGGGGCAGGTAATTAACCTCGGTGTCTCAGTCGCCAGGTCTGCAAAACAAGGACAGTATAATCAACCCCCATGGTACTGGCAGGATTAATGGATGTCTGGAAAGCACTTTCAAATCCCTGGATATATGCCCCCATGTAAGGGCAAAGTATGATGATATGAAAGTGTTCTGGCCTCTGCTGTGTAATATTCTCCTGACGTTTCAAAGGAGAAGGCCAGACATCGGGTCAGTTGCCTATGTGACAGGTGTTGCCATCCTTTCACTAGTAGATCATTTTTTCCTTTGGTTTAACTACTAGAGATGCATTCAAGCTGTAAAATTCAGATCTGATTCAGATGGAGGGACTTCATTATAAGCCAATTTCTGCCCTGTTTTGCATGGCATTTAAAAATCTGCTTGGGAAAGAATTTGCCATTGAAATATGCCACTAGGCAACCTAGGAATAATGGATAACAACTGACTGGATCGGCCCAGTTTATTCATTCTTTAAAAAAGCAGTAAAAGGTTTGGAGATGAATGTGGTCCAGCAGATATTCAAGAGCAGAATAATGATGTAGAACAGGGAGAAAGGATTTACACAAATCTTTTTTTGCCCTGAAAATTCAGGATGTAATCATTATCATTTTCAGTCTAACCTAAAAATTTTTTTTTTCAAACTTTTAAAATTTCCAATAAACTGGAAAAACCCTTATTTGTACAGCACAATAATGATACAATGTCCTCCTTCCCTGGTAAATGTAGTTTAATATTGACACATTTGATTGACAAAGCACTTTTTGGTTCTGGGGAAAGAATACTGTCCAATGCAAAAAGCTGTTCTCTAATTTTCACCTGTGTGAGGTTTCTCATTTCTGTGCTGGATACATGTCCCATTTAGCCTACGGACATCACATTATGTCAGCTTTTTTATGTGTTGCAATTCATGATTTTTTTATTTGTTGCTTTTTTACAACAGAACTAATAAGAAAAAAAAAGGCCTGTGAGTTAAAGCAGAACTTGCTCTATATCTCTGAGGACAGGCGTTTTGGTACAGGAGAAGTGAGTTGATAAACAGACAACACAAACCTTTGTCCACAGTCTAGCTGAGTTTAGATTTCTCTGGAGATGCAGAAAAAGCAGTAGACAAAGGGAAATGTGACAAACTATCTTGGAGTCTTAGGTGGCTCGGGAGTTGCACACAAAAATAACATACCATTATTGCCTTTGCCCTTCAGCCAGACTTTATCATCACCCCAACATCTTACCCTGTCCACCAAACAGACTGAACTTTCCTCTGGTTACAGGTATTGCACATTAAACATAAAGATGGCTTTCAGTCTGATTGTCAGTCATGTCACAGCTGTAATAATAATGCTCATTATCTATATATTTAATAGTATCAACGTGGCATCCTAAGGGGAGAGAATATTGAGGGCCTGATATTAAATTCACCTGTGGCTTCATATTATTTGACTGTTACCCAAGCTGGTCAGTAATAGATCTAGACATGGCCTGCCACTGAGCTGGAAGTCTTGCAAACAAGACTCCTGGTCAGGCCAGAAACAGACTCTCAGAGCTATTTTGGCACCTACTTTTTCAGTTCTTCCTTGAAGCTCTGAGCCCTTGGATACATGTCAAAAATAATAGGTGCAGGACTTGGGGTTGGGAGATGAATTATTTACATCATGTCAGATGTCCACAGTTTGTGTCAGGGTTGGAAAGAAAGCCTGGAGAAGCATTCATTTCTTCCTGGCTCATCAAAGTAGCGAGTAGCCTGTTTGCTCAGTGCAGTTCTCCCAGGCACTCACTAAGGAGAAACTACTTACATCCTCAGCTGACTTCAGTTGGCACGGCTCCACTGTAGCTGATATACCTGCAGATCTGTAAGGAGGATCTGACCTTCCAGATTTGCCTATGCTCTGTCCCTGGCATTGTCAGGGAAGGATGCACTGAAGCACACCCGGCTCACCTGCTCTTGTTTGCATGTGCCAGTGCCAGAAATGCAGCGATGGAGATGCATCAAGGGGTACCCCCGTACCTGCTCTCAAGCACTTTGGAGATAGGAGGTCACAAGAGCAACTACGACATACACTCCAGGTCTGAAGCAGGATCTTGTTTAGATTTAGTTCTGTTGTGAGCCCTAATTGCTGTTGTAAATGATACCAACTTGCCTAGTCTAAGCAGAGTTTGGTTTGCTTTATATTGAGTTTGTTCAGTCTGTGGAGCTGATTTGGAAGGGCATCTGTAATGGCTGTAATGAGTCATTGTAGCCTCTGTTAGGCTAGTCTTTCTTTTCCTGTTCAGCACTAATGGTTTCTTAACTATCCTCACAGCAGTCCCTTCTCAAAGTGCATCGTCTTCCTTCCTCCCCCAGTTCAAATTCCTTTAGTGACAGTCCCGCAAGGGGACACCATGTAAAGCATGACTAGACCATCTGTAAGAGACAGGGGATAGGTTTGCTCTCTTCTGTGCTGTTATTGCTAGGTATTATCTATATTGGGCATATTAGGTATTGGGACTTTATTGTTCCAGGCTCATTTGTAATGGGGCTATAAATCTTACCATCAGCCATATGTCTTGTATGATAATGTGCCCGGTATATCTGTGTTCTTACAACCGTTTCTTTGTGAAGGTCACAGCAGAGGGACAAAGCAAAACTTATGCTTAAAGATGAAAATTAAAATCAAGGATGTGTTCTGTCAGGATGGCAGGCCATGTCTGTTCTTCCATGTCCATCCTCAGCAGGATGAGACTGCTGA
>NW_005841873.1:855344-857347 GCF_000455745.1 Alligator sinensis
GCTTAGCCCACTCACGTGGTATAAATTGGCACCGCTCCATTGAATTTGCTGGGTTTACACCACCTGGCTTCAAGTTAATGCATGTCTTCTGATCCCTGATTTTCCTTGGCTTGGGTCTTCTTCCCTCGGCTGTTCCTGCCTGCCTTCATTTCACCTACATTCTTTGGTGGTGCTGTGAAGAGGGTGCTGCAGCCAGAGAGCAAGGAGGTTAGAAAGTTGAGTTCCCAAACATCATCTTCGAAGGTCCAAGGGGACAAAAGTCTCTCTCGCTCTGATTTTTGTTTATGGATTGGACCCAGCACATGAAAGAACAAACCTTTCATATATGCCACTCACACAGAGGAGGCCTGGCAAAAATGCCTGTCATAAACTTCTAATGTTAGACCCTCATCAAACCGACACCGAGCTTTGTGACTTTCCATCAGTATGGTTTTTCTACCCTTCAGAAATATTGAATTAAATGACTTCTAGCAGCCACATTCAAAGGCTGAATTCAAGCTGAGACCCCAGATGTTTTTGTAGTCTAAAATATTAGTAATTAATCTGAGTTTGTAGAATTCCTGCATTATAGGAAGCTTTTACTTTAATAGCCTTTGTTTGGATGTATTATTGTAAGTAGATCAGCATGCTAAAATTTGCATTGTAAAAGACTGGTTTGGAACAAAGCAGGATCTAATGAGCGTATAGCAAATCCCTTGGCTCTGCAATGGAGTCACAATAACCATAATAGCTCTCACTGAATTAATCCCTAGCAACATAAAAGCTTTTTTCTTTAAAATAAAATAATAACCCTCCATGATTTAGTGCCGACAATATGCAAAGATCATTTAAGGCTTGTTGTTGAAAAGACAAAACAAATGATGACGACTCCACTTAGGGTCCTTTGAAAGGACCCTTAGTGATCACTTCATTAGACAGTCTGTTTCAATATATTTTTTTTTTGTTCAAGAACCATTTTGCTGTAATGGAGGCATCAATAAATTCCACTCTCGTTTTTCTTCCCTGTGGTTTCAGCCTTAGCCAACATCAAGGCACAAATGTCAGGAAGCTTTTTATCACCTCTCAAGCTCCTTACAGTAGCTTGAATATGCAGTAAATGTTCCTCTTTCAAGAGAGTTAAGCCGTGAACTAATATTGTTACATGGGAGAGTTGAGCGCTCACTTCTTGTAAAACTTTCTTCTCTCTTACTTTGAGACTGGGTCAGCTGGGATAACTATTGCAGTGAGATGTTATTAGGAATTCCCATTAGCTCTAGGCCAATTTGTTGACACTGTTTGACTGCCTATCATATGTGTCAGCCTTTGAGTTATACTGTAACTGTCAGCCCTATCTGAAAAGATGGAAGTACTAGTAGTTTATCTCCCAGACCAAATGGGATAAGCTCAACAAATAATAATGTGAAGCTCTATTTATTGGCCATTTTTCAAGAAAGTCAAATGAAATCAAACTCGTGATATTGAAGTCAGTAGCTATACATTTGGGTCTGACTGTTTCACACTTGTTCCATCACATTTCTGCCTTTATTTAAAAAAAATATTTTTTTTTGGTTCACACAGTAATTGTTAGAAACAAAGCAAATCCAGAAGCTCAGGTCTGAAACCTTTCAAATATTTTAAATTTGTATTCTAATACCTATACCTGAAACTGGCCCTATGGTTATGCAGAGCGCTTTCTCTGTCATAGAATTATTTGTTCTTGCATGGGTGAAATCCCACTGTTCATCTGTGCAAACCTAAAATAAGTAGAAATCCTTTGGGACACATTTAACCTGCACCCCAATAGTTTTCTGCATCACTAGACCCAGAACAAAAATCCAGCTTTCAAGTTCACTGTCTAAATTAAATTTAGACTTAATCCAGATCTATTCATTGTCTCCTCAACCCAAGTCAAGTTTCAGAATGAACATATTAGCTTCAGGTCTGTAATTTAATTCACCCCACCTCCAGCTCACTGCCCCTGGAGCCCGTGCCCCCCCCCAAGAACTCCCCCACTGCCCCCTGGC
>NW_005841873.1:858359-863510 GCF_000455745.1 Alligator sinensis
CACCCCCCCTCCAGCTCACTGCCCCTGGAGCCCGTGCCCCCCCCAAGAACTCCCCCACTGCCCCCTGGCCCTCATGGATCACCCACACCCCCTGGCTTGCAGCTGGCTGTCCAACCCAGAGAGGCAGCAGTGGTCACAGTTGGGCAGGCAGTTTCCCCTTCCCCTACCTGCTCCCTTGGGACAGTGCCAGCAGCCAAAAGTAAACTGGGGAGGCAGGTGGTGGATAAGCAGAGATCTGGGGTGTTGGAGGGGTCGGGGACAGTAGGCCCAGTCTCAGGGGGTGGGGGGCAGGCTAGTGGGAATGGGGGCATGGCCAGCAGAACCGATCTGGGCCAGGATTGGAGGGAGGGATGGTGCAGGATGGTGGCCCAATTGGGGAGACTACAGGGGGGCAGTGGGTCTGATCCAGGCCAGTTGGGGGAGGCAGGTGGGTGGGTTGTTTACACTAAATATGTAGCCTCCAGTGACTACACATTAGGGGAACTTGAGCTGGGTAACACATCACAGATAAATCTGCCCCAGAGTTGCATAACTTTAATCTGCCTAAAGGGTGCTTAAAACTAGTTCACATGTTAACGTGTGGACATTCCAGGGGGTAAGGCTCCCAGGTGCATCCTAAAATTAATATGTAATAAGGCCATCAGCTTAGGACTTAACTGTGGTCCTTGTCATTGCCACTAGGTAGGGTTGTGCGAAGCTTCAGTCCTTGATTCAATTTGGTGGAGATTTGGCCTGATTCAGTGGCCAAATCTCCAAATCCAAATTAAATCAGAGGACCCTTTAATCTCTCCGAATCAAATCAGAACCCTCCAAATGGATTCGGAGAAATTCGGAAAGATTCGGCGATTCGGACATAGATGCAGCTTTAAATTTTTTTTCTACATACCTCTAGGTAGCAGGGGCTCATGGATCCTGCAGTGCTGGAGCACATGGAGTGTCCCACAGGAGTGTGGTGGGCTCCCCTCTGTGCTCGGCAAGAGACCCAGAAGTGGACCGGAAGCATTTACAGTCCACTTCCGGGACCACTGGGGAGTGCTCTGGGGGCCTCCCTGCATGCTCCCGGCTTGGTGACTGGTGCCTCCTGGGTCTGGGGGGGCACCCAGGGTCCCCCTGCAGCCAATTACTGAGCTGGGGGAGTGTGTGGGGGGGGGCTGCACACTCCCTGGCAGACCCAGAAGTGGACCGGAAGAAGTTCTGGTCCACTTCTGGGTTCGCTGCCAAGCATGCGGAGACCCCCACGCTTCTGTGGGATGCTCCATCCATCACAGCAATCATGAGCCGCGCCTGCTATCTCAAGGTACATAGAAAAAACATTTAAAGCTGTGTCAATGTACAAATCACTGATTCTCTGAATCAACATCGAATCTTCAGATTTGGATTTGGCCAAATTGAATCAGGGACAGTGATCTGAATGAACGAATCAAATCGCTGCCCCTGATTTCGGCTGAATCCAAATCCAAATTGAATAGGGCCCATTTTGCACACCCCTACCACTAGCTCTTTTCTTAGGAGACATAGCTCTATTTTTCCTGTATCAAATCTGTGAAGCAGTCAGATCTCACTGGAAAATTAAACAATTTATAACAATACCTTTTGGCTGGGTTATCTGTAAGGACCGTTTGTGAGACCTTGGAATCTATAAGCACAATAGAGTCTAAGCTGAAGGACCAGTTATGTTAGGCTGAAGAAAGTAGCAGTTTCATAGACCTCATTGTCATCCTGTTACTTGAGGGAACCAAAACTATACAGTTGGTAAATGTTGGTTGCCTTTAGTGGCCACAATTTTTGAACCAGAACATGGTATGACAATTATTAGTAGGTTTAACATCCAGAATGCCTCTTTAAAGGATCTGTTCAGCCAGTTTTGGACAACTGACTGGTTGAATGAAGAATGTGTTGATCTTCAAATTAATGGCATCCTAAGAAGAGATTGCAAATATTGTAAATACAATTCTTTCATGAATGAATGATGATTTAAATTTCTCTGTGCTCTTCTTTAAGAGTCAGAAGACAATTTTTGCAATAATAATTTAAAGGCATGGTTACAATACAAATATCAGTGTCATAGGACAGAGTAGATTGTGGCTATGATGAAATGCAGCTGAGAGAAGACACCTCCATTCTGACTTGCAAGACTCCAGCTACTGAGGTCTGAAAGTGCATATCAGTCTGCTGCCACATTCATTTCGGTTTGATCCACTTTGACCCTCTTGTAGTAGTGTCCAGCTGATGCTGGATTGTGGCACATTGTGTGTTACAAATAGCTTGCAGATTGCCTACTCAAATTTATGGAGTGTATCAGCTGCAGGTTAAAGCTCATAGATTCTACTGTAAGAGAAAAGGTATTTCCTGTGCACTTAAATTCACCTTCAAATTTGCTTGTGTAAGCTTAATGTACATATGAGGCATGTATTTAGGGGGAGATTTTTCTCTGTGGTGTTCAGGGATAAAGAAGAATAAACAACCTAAAGCAATCATCTGATTGAGAGAGAGGGGGAACCAGGGCATAGGCTGGTTTTAATATCACTTCACATACCTTATATGTATAGGTCTGTCTCTTTCTCTCATAACAGTTCCTGTTTATTGAGGTTTAGCTCTTATGTTGCAAGTGGCGTATGTGACAGCAGATGTGCAGAAATGAATGGCTGGGGTTCTATCGCTTTGGAAATAAAGTCATACAAAATGTGAACAGAGATAAAATAATCCACAACAAATGTGTTCTTAAAGAACACATGATAAGGAACATCTGGCCAGCACAATTACTAATGTAAATAGGAGACTCCAATTACATTTACAGTGTGCAAGTGAAAATGTGCGGGGGTTGTCAACCCAACAAGCATGGGATGAGATGAGTTTCTGCAGAAGGCAAGTGACAGCCGCTACCAGAGGTATCAGTATCAATGAAATGCAGAAGAGGAGAGGATGGAACTTCCTGCCCAAGCTACTTAGGGCACATCTCAAAATGAGCCTCTTTTATACCTGTGTATTGCCTTTCACTCTCTTTTAATAGCTTTTTATCCCCCTCTAATTGTAGAAAACTGCCCAAAAATGTATAACACGTAAGAATTGCAGGTTTTCTGTTGCATACATGACAGGAATTGTTAATTCTCCCTCAGCACTTTAAGGCAGCAAAGCTGTATTTCATCCCTTGAGAAAAATAAATCTTTTCAGCAGGCTCTGAAGATTTTAAAACTCATCCTTGGCCAACTCATCTTACTCCCCACCTTTTTCATTCTTCAGATGGACATGCCACACAATCTGCTGAAGATCCAGAACCAATTCACCAAATAAAGGCAGGGGTCAGGACCGGGGAGAGGTAGCTAGCCATGTTAGTCTGAAATCAGGCAGGAAGCAAGGTATATTTGCAGCTTATATACTAACTAAATCCAAGATTGTAATGGGCCCACTACCCCATTACTGAAAGGAAGAGGGAGCCAAGGGTCAGTTGGCCAGCTTAAACAGACTAATAATTGCAAAAGGCCCATGGACAAAAAGGTCACCCATCCCAGGTGCAAGCAGTGACTGACACACCTGGGGCAGAAGTAAAGGGGCAGGTAACCCAGGCAGAGGTACATAAGCCTGAGGCTTGAACCAAAGAGGGGAGTCTGGCCATAGGGACCTGGAGGAGGCAGAGTTCTCAGTAGGAGCCAGGCCAGGCTACTCACAGAAGAAGGAGTCTAGACTGCAGAAGAGCTGAGAGGAAACCCTGCACCGCTGAGCACCAATAGATGACTGCTGTAAGCTGGTATGGTAGTGCTACCATAATGTATGATTAATAGGGGTGTGCGAAATCAGGGACAGTGATTCGATTCGTTGCTTCAGATCACTGTCCCCAATTCAATTCGGCTGAATCCAGATCTGAAGATTCGATGCTGATTCAGAGAATCGGTGATTCAGACACAGACACAGCTTTAAATGTTTTTCTCCATACCTCAAAGTACCAGGCACGGCCCGTGAATGCCACGATGCTGGGGTGGGGTGGGGTGGGGTATCCCACAGGAGCATGGGGGGATCTCCCGCATGCTCAGACGCAGACCCAGAAATGCTTCTGGTCCACTTCTGGGTCTGCTGCCAAGCGCACTGGGGAGCACTCTGTGCTCCTGTGGGATGCTCCATCTACCCCAGCATCGCAGCATTCACAAGCCACCTGGTACCTTGAGGTCTGTAGAAAAAACATTTAAAGCTGTGTCTGTGTCTGAATCGCCGAATCTCTCCGAATCGATTTGGAGGGTTCCAATTCAATATGGAGAGATTAAAGGGTCTCCTGATTCGATTAGGATTCAGAGATTCAGCCACTGAATCATGCCAAATCTCTGCCAAATTGAATTAGCAACCGAAGCTTCGCACAACCCTAATGATTAAATCCAGGAGGGGAACTTTTTTTTTTTTTGGAGAAGATGCTCATGTTATTCATCTGCATTTTTACTGGAGGACCAGACATGGCTGTAAGGGATGGTTAGGAGGCCACAGGGTGCTGTAGGGTCACCCCAGGTAGAGCATCCTAGGGTCTGGGCCCTGGTGGGCCATGTCACGGGCAGGAAGGCAATGTCTTAAAAGGAGTACTGCTGTGTTTTCCGGAGGACTGTGATACCGGACAACAAAGATTGAGGCGCAAGCCCAGAGTCCACAAGGGCGAGACTGAAAGGGCCAAGAAGCCCAGAACCCTGTGGGACCCGAAGCCCACATGGGGTAAGGACAGTGGCTGAGGGGCTCATGAGGGGCAAGACAAGAGCTGAGGACTAGATGCCTTTGATCCAAGCACCGTGGATTCTGGGCAGAGGAGCCCAGCCGGAGTGAAGAGGGCCAAGGCTAGAGGTCCTCAGCTCAGACAAGGGCCAACCACCCAAAACTCCCTTTGCTCTCCAGGGGCAGGCTCCTTGTTAAATAGCAACATCGAAGTGTGACACGTGAGATAACAGGGTGGGACCCTGAAGGGGCCAGAGGGGTAACAAGGTGGGACCAAGCAGCAGCCTCGTAGGGTGACTTTGCCACTCCAGCACTGTGCATGCTAGAGATGCATACATTTTTGTAGGCAGCAGCTTTGCTAACAAACTAAAGTTTGTCTTTGTACATGCACCTCTATTGCACCCTGCCACTCTTCCAGCCTTCCTCTTAACTCCTGATATAATCTGCCTCGCGGACTCAGCAGGA
>NW_005841873.1:863541-890693 GCF_000455745.1 Alligator sinensis
CATCAAAAAAAATATTTTCACAGCCAGTGTTACTAGGATTATACATGAACTTCCCCATGGCAACTAATAAATACTGAACCATCTTGGTTTAGATATTTTCTTAGTTTCCTGGCTAGCTTTTTTAATGTTTGTATGACATGATTGACCTATGCAATTTTATTCTACCCTCATTTCTATTCAGGTTTCATGACCTGCCTTTCCCTGCCCCCACAACACCCTCTCCAAGATAATTCATTAAGTGAAAGAGTCTCTGTTTTTCTTTATAGAAGGGAATTCTAACCCACTCATAAAACCATTATTTTCATCCACAGACATGCTCTGGTCAAAGGGGTAATGTTCTTTGTAAAATTGTGCAAAATGTGGATTTATAGCAATTGGATTAGCAGTTAAAGTATATGGGTCACTTTTAATATCATTTTAAATCCTATCTTCTCCCTCCTGTAGCAGCCAGGCAATTAATTTACCTGATTTATCTCTCCATGTATAAAATTTAGCTTTACAGCAAGATGATGATGGTCGAGTGCAAGTTTCTCAAGGAAATATTTCAGTTTAGGTATACCTGAGCATTACTGTCCTCTAAGAGGGTTAACAGAAGTCCATATCCTCCTCAGCACAGAGACTTCTGAGTCTTTAACTAGTCTGAGATCCTGCTATAGTCCCTAAAGGAAATATGAAGGACATCCCATAAATTTCATGGTGAATAGCTCTCTTATTGTATCCCCATTGTCTCCCTCATTGACTTTTTCTCAAGGACCCCAGTACGGCTATAAAATATGTTAGAAAGGTTCTAAGGGAACAAGGACAAACAGATCCAAGCCCAGTGTAATCTAACAGATACTTAAGGAAAATCTAGTATCAGTGCAGCGAGTTCCTCTTTTAATAAAGACAATTCTCTCTCGTGCAACAGTCATTAAGAGCTCTTGGATCAGGCCTCCAAACAAACAAGTCTATGAGGGGATAACAACACAGTCAAAACCCTGTGCACTTGGTTCAGAAAATGTTCAGAAAACGTATTGGTTTGCCAAGAATAAATTGCTTGGGGTCCGTGACATAGAGAAACAGGAGACACTCAGCCTGTATTAACAGTTTCAAAATACTGAATTTGCCTGACTCATCAAGACCACATGGGTCAAATTAAGCTTGTGCTGCATGAATTGCAGCTGCCAGAGTAAACATTAAAAGCCGATGGAAAACAATCACCTAGAGTTTGCTTCCTGCAATAAGAGACAGAAAAATGAATCTATGTATTCTCAGGGACTGGGTATGTTAGAGGAAAACAACAGTTGTGTCCTTTCGATATTTCAGGCCATATGGCTCTGGGACCATTTTGACACAAGACCTAGCCTTGGGCCTGGGACTATTTATATCTAGAACATATATACATTATTCCTAGCAAGAATGGAAGGGGCCCAGGCTTATAGGATTGGTTTCAATCATAAAGTAGTTGGTCAATCAGATTGTTTCACCAGTGTTTTTCTGGATCTAAATCTTATGTGTTTAGATGCCCTGTAATCTTAGAGGGAAAGCATGGTAGAATCCAGGGGTCCTAATGTGTGGCTATTTTCTTTCAGTTCTGAGCATGATTTTCTGTAGCTAAACGTGGCATACAATGTTTTTCTGATGTGGCAAGATCTTTGCCTCTTGAGTGCACTGTGTAAATAGCATGGGATGTTTCTAGAGGCTTTTTTTTTTTTAAATGATAATTGTGGTTGACATTAGGGATGATCATAAAAGTATAATCCATGAATGTAAATGAGATCATATGATTAATTTAATTTTATACCATATTTTAGTATAATAGCTTCCTGGCTACAAATAGCCTCACATGTGAAAGAAATGAAAGGAGAAAGGGTCCTTATCTAATCTATCTGATGAAATATACAATTCTGGAGTCAATATTGACAATATGGAAAGGAAAAAAGTCCCTTAAAACTCATCAGTTTTAGATTAATTGCGGTAAACAATTGTCAAATACATTATGTTCCCAGTGAACAATGCAGACCTGTTTCATGCTGCAAATTAAATAATATTAGCTGGTTGTCTCTTTAATTTTTTTAAAATCTAATTTTCTAAGCAGATGCAATGAGATAAATAAATATTTCATATGAAAAATCATGGTGCCCAATACATCCCTAAAGAACTGGAGATCAACATAAATCATAAACGTTCTTGTGCTCTGGATGGTAATAGGAAACTTTCTGGGACTCTTCTTCTTTTACTTGGGGGAAATAGTAGTGATTGCCATTCCATGTCATGCTAAAGATTGAGTTGAGTTATAGTAACATCTCCCTAGACCTGTGTCCACTCTGAGGAACTATTCTTCTCTTTGCCTTGGTGTGATTAGGAATTTCCTTATGATTTTAGATTCAGATTCTTATGGTTGCCTGCATATTTTGGTTTTCATGCTAGACAGCATTTTGAAAGAGATTGAGAAAAGCCCAAATGCTTGACATCCCTAATGTAAGTCATTATGAAAAAGAGATTCCACCACGTCTAGTGCCTGAACATAGAAGTTAGTGGGAATGCTGCAGTTTTCTGAAACAACACTAACTTGATTTTCAGCTTCTTCCACTTGTTTCTTAGGCTGGGCCAATTTGGCTAAGTACAGACAGTTAAAAAGCCCAAGACTGAATCAAGTCAATCTTTGCAGGTTAGTCTAAGCTTTGTAGATTGAACTGATAAGCAAGCGAACAGACATTCACTATTAATTCTGGAAATGCAGCCACATGCCTGCAGGAGCCCAGCCCAGAACCTGGGGCGGGAGCTAGAGCATGCCTTCCTGGTCAGCTGGAGCAGACAGCTTGGGCCAAGGCTAATCTGCCTATCTTGAAAGCAGGGGTTTGCAGGGGAGGTGCAAAGCATCCTGGGATGTTGTGGGGGGACTGTGAGTTAACTTGAATCTGGAGGGGATCTGGGACAGAAGTTCAATAAACTGATTTAACCTAAATCAGTTAAGTCTGATACTACATCCATCTAGGTTTATCTTAAACTGGTTTCAGTCATTTTGAAAGTGGTTTGTGTGCACTGAACTTCTGTTGTGCTATAGATTTGAACCGGTTTCCAATCACTTATACCAGTTTATGTATAATTTCTGTCCCTAGCCCTGATGTTATGTGTTGCTGATCGTTATATAGGTTCCTTTCCAATTATGGGTTTTTTTCTTTTCTATTGCCTTCCTGGATTTCTTTTGAAATGGCTTTGATAAATTGAATTCAAAACCTCACAGATAGAAAACATTAGATCTTTGATGGGCTTTACTTTGTAAAACTCCTATCTTTGGCTTTTAAGAATTCCCATGCTGGGATATCATAAACTGTGTGATGTTTGAGTACTATTAAAAATTCCCTCTGTCTGTTCTATTTACTTTCTGTGCCTTGCAGAAGCATAAAAGTCTGGGATAAGAGAAAGATTTCTTCCATTCTGGCTTGTGTTTTGCATTGTTTGGTTGCACTTCAGAATCATTTCAATTAAACATCTAGGAGTCCATTTCTAGTGGGGTAAAAGCTTAAGGATCTACTTTTCAGATGTAATGAGCATTCTCCTTTATGAAATGCTATCACAGATGGGCTACTGTTGAAGTACAAAGAATTACAGTCATCGGTAGGGTAAGATAGAGAAGAAGCAACCTGCTGCCAAGGGCATGATGAAAAGCTGTTTTCCTCCAACCACTTGCTCACTGCATGAAAGAAATAATAGCTTAGAAGATCATTCTCTCCCTTAAAATGGGATCCCCTCTCATGTGCCAGATCTTCGGGCCTGGGGGAAGCTGGAAAGAATTTCCAGCTGCTGGCAGACAATTATAAGGCAGCCTGCAGTGGTTCTTAATTGTACTGCCTCCAAGCAGGCACATCCAGTGGCAGAAATTTTCTAGCCTTACTTTTGAAACAGGCCCACAGTCTCAGATTAGCTTATATCCATTCTGGTTTTAGTTTGTCTTGGTTCCCCAGGCTCTATGCTGAACAGAGGCAAAGCACTTCCTTCTTTTTAGTACAATAAATAAAGTTCAGTTGGGGGAAGTGTGTGTGTGTGTGTGGGGGGGGGAGGCTGGACAGAAATGGAATGGGACAGATGGGCTGAATCCATCCAGGCATGGAGGCAAGGGCTGCAGTCTACAAGCAAAACAGTGTAGGTCAAGGTTCCATAAAGGACAAAGCAGAAAATATATATATTGTATAGTAGGTCTTAAACATGCAGGTGGTAATAGAATGAGGCAGTATGAGTACTTACATCACCTTTTCTTTCTGATCCAGTTTCTGTAAAATAAAGAGTGCACAACACAGCATGGAGTAAAAGGGAGAATATGCCAAGGACACAAAGGGCAGGTATACATCATGCTGGATAATGCTAGGACACACCACTATGCATACATGCTCCAGCCCTGGTTCTTGGTTCATGTATGCTAAATGACAAAAAATGTCCTGTAGCTGTTGGTCTTGGTTCTCAGCACATCTGGTATTACTCAAATAGACCCCTGTCTGGAGATTTGCATTGTGGCCACTAGAGTTTGAGTTGGAGCTATGGTTAGAAATTAGGGGTGTGCGAAGCGGGCCCTATTCAATTCAGATTCAGCCCGAATCAGGGACAGTGATTCAGCCCGAATCAGGGACAGCGATTCAATTCATTGATTTGGATCACTGTCCCTGATTCGATTTGGCCAAATCTGAATCTGAAGATTCAGTGCTGAATCGGGCCCCCTGGTGCACTCCCCAGAGGAACCGGAAGTGAACTGGAAGTGTTTCTGGTCCACTTCTGGGTCTGCTGCCGAGCACGCTGTGGAACCCTCCGCACTTCTGTGGGACTCTCCATGCGCCCTAGCATTGCAGCACTCGCGACCCACCTGCTACCTAGAGGTATGTAGAAAAAACATTTTAAAGCTGTCTCTGTCTGAATCGCTTAATCTTTCCAAATCGATTAGGAGGGTTCCAATTTGATTTGGAGATATGAAAGGGTCCTGTGATTCGATTCAGATTTGGAGATTTGACTACCAAATGGGGCCGAATCTCCACCGAATCGAATCGGGGACCGAAGCTTCACACAGCCCTATTAGAAATGCTTGGTTTTGCCAAGTTATGGCCCAGCATATGAAAGATAGGGGACTGCAAATTAGGGTATAGTAGTAGCTCTCTGGAATAAGGTGATGTGCAGGTTGCTAGAGTTCCCTGTGTTAGACTTGGGGATGCAATTGTGATGGCTCAAAGAAGTGTGGAGTAAGCAGAGCTAGCAGGTCAGTGCAATATATGGTTAGGCATATGGGTACATGGCTCTGGGGCTAGGTTTAGGGGTAAAGAACCAAGTACCTGCAACCCTAAGGACCTGCAACCCTAGATTGAACCAAGAACCAAGTACCTGCAACCCTAAATTGAACTAAAAGCACCACCACTTGCCCTACCTGGATGAGTCTTATACCCCCAAATCTAACATAAAGAGGGAATGTGGCTCTTCCCCTCCCTTATACCCTCAAATCTAACACAAAAACCTCTAGCAGCATCAACAAAACCCTAGCCTGGAGAGACCTGCTGGCTGCTAGCCCATGGTTCCCTATCAACCCATCCTGAGCAACTCTAAGTCTCACCACTTCTTTCAGGTCTAATCTGGAACTCCTGTGGTCACTGGGGCAAGAATTTCATGCACCAGAAAAGAGAAAAGACTTTAAAAGTTTATGCTGAAAAATTAGCTTATATTGAGTGGCTTGCTAAACTAGACAATAGAAACCGCTATGCATAAGCAGCCTGATTCTTCATCCATGCTCAAGTCTTCTTGGCATCTACAGCCTAATGGCAAGATAATCCAATTTTTCAATTTGTATCTGCACCAGTATAAATTTGGCACAATTCCACTGAATGTGGCCCACATGATGAGCCTCCCATATTATACCATCAGCAGTGACATGGGGTGCTGTTCTTGGCCTGGTAACCCAAGCACATTTAAACATCTGTATATGTTTTTAAGATCATCTCCCAGTTGACTCCAGTTAAGAACTGCTTTGTGAACCTTTGAATGTTTGCAAGAATTGACAGTAGAGAACTGATTGAAAATCTGTTTTATTACATTTCTGCTCCAGCTACTGTTTGGATCTCTGTAGGGGAAGCATAAATCCCTAAGAGTGAGTGATTTCCTGGGAGCAAATCCAACACAAGGGTAAATACTTGCAAAAATACCAAATATTCTGGATGCTTCTTCTGCAGTTCTTTAAGTAGCAGGTTTTTTGATGGAGGAGGTCCCTGCTGCAAGCTTTTATTCTTCTCTCAACTCTCCCTCAGTGAAGTGACTAACATTTCAGAGCAAGATACAGATTTCTGTTATTGTTGCTGCTTCTCCTATTATCTTTCTCTCTTTCCTGTGAAAGCCAACAAGAGATCCAACTAGATTTCCAAGGGTAGGACTTGGTCCACAAATGTTTTTCTCCAGCTATTCTCATGTGAGCCAAAGCAAGGACCCCAATATAGCAAGGATAGCAGTACAAAATCAAATCATGAGAGAGCTTGTTCTTAAGCCGTATGCATTTTTTTTGGCAAGGGAGGATGAATGGTCTCTAATACTGTCTGTTTTTGGAACGTGTTTTTTCCATCAGTGCTTTTGATCATGTGTATAAACATGGTGGCGAAGATTTGACATTCATTACTGTTTTTTCAAGTAAAACAAATATTTTCACTTGCTGCTCTGGAGACAATTACTTCCAGAATTTGGGGTTCAAATAACAAAAGGGTGGATGCTTTTCAATTGACAGAGGATTAGATCCCTGAAGTCTAATTTAGATATGTAATTAGTAAAAGTCCCTTCAAATATGAGACCACTTCCTTGCAAATTGTTCAGTTGAGTATGCCAACAACACAGAATTTCATTGTCTTTCATCTAGGAAGACACAGCACTGCTACAAATAGTCCGCTACACATAGGAATTACTTCTGCTGTGTAAGACTGGAACTTCATTGAGCTCAACATCTCACCTCTAGCAAAAGCCAGTATCAGAACTGGTCATATTTTTTGGTCAACTTTTTTTGATGGAAATTTTTTTTTTTGTCGTCACAGTGAACAGTTGAAACAACAAGAAAAAAAATCTATCTAAATGCTTGGCTTTTTGGTATGAAGTTTGGATTTTCAAAAATTCTGACCAAATAGGATAATTTTACTAAAAAGATGGGATTTTGAAACCCAAACATTTTGGGGGGTAAAAGATTAAAAAATTTGCAGGATTTTTCTTTTGGGGGTGGGGGAGTTCGGAAGAACAGTTCATAGTTTTTGATGAATAAAAATGATGAGGTGCTAAGATGATGGACCTGTGGAAAGTTTTATGCATTTCAGGTGACAGCCCTCTTCCCAAGGAGGGCCAGGGCCTCAAGCCCCTACATACTTGACTCCTCTTGTCAACCAAAACGCCAAAGAGGATTTTTATCCCTTCCAAATTGACCCTCTTCCCTGTAATTGCATAACCTTTTGGTGATGCATGAAGACATGTTAAAGACCGAGTAAAGCACAAGAGAGTTGTCTGAATGTTGCTTAATATTTGGACACAAAATAAATGCTGAAGTCTCCCTTTTATCTATATTTTAATGTCATGGGGAAATAACTATAATGCAATGTACAGTAAATATTTTTACTATAGGCCAGCATATCTCAGGTGTACGGGTATAGCTTATAATTAGCACTAGTACATCTCTGCAGCATAAACTATAAACAGTACCACTCAGACTGTAATTTAGCACTGATGTGAGTACTTGTTCCTCTTAATATTTAATATGTCTGTTTGTGTTGCAAATAGCAAAGTTGATTGAGATAATTAGCCACCAAAACACTAAGGTAACGCAACTATGGTAACATTTATATTGCCATCAGTTTTGTTTATAGCAGCCTAAAGAGCAACATTCAAATGAGAAATTAACTACAATTAGAAAAGAAATTGAGTGCTTCTTGGAGTTACTTGATCATATCTTAAAAGAGTGCATCATGTTATGCTCACTCTGATGCCAGGTTAACCCCCTAAATCTCCAGGTTTAGCAGCTGCATTAAGAGAGTCATGGAAGACAGACAGCAAGAGAGAAGCCAATTTTCTACTCTGCAGAGGCTGTTGCCACCTAGACAGTATTAGTCTCCATACCCCGTCCAGAGCACATTCTCCAAGCCCATACCCAACCTACTTCAATTGCTACCTTCAAATAGATACTCCCACCCAACTTTGTCCCTCTGTTGTCAAGACAGTAGAGGCAAGATTACTACTACTTTGTCTGGTGAGAACAAAAGTACTATGTCTGCTTTTTGGTAGTATACAAGCCTGTAATGGAGTGAGCCAGACGATTCATTTCCACTTTCCTGGTGAGCTAGCCTTGAAATATAATACACTCATTTATTTTCAAACACTCTACCAGGCAAATGTGCAACGTTGGAGACTTGCTGCCATCCAGAGGAGGCAGAGGGTCCTGCTGTCTCTGTGATGGACAGGTCTCCTGACTCTTTGACCATGACCCTCTGGCATCTCTCCTGACACTTGCAGATTGGGGGTGAGGGGTGGAGCCTCATTTTAAACTACAGGAGAGGAGACTATGTTCTCTCTCATCCCTCTTTGTCTCCTCCAAAGAGTCTGGTGAAAAGATTAGACACTGTTTCTATAATGCTGTTTCTCACACAGGGAGCAGCCAGAGGCATTATATTAAAAAGCAGCAGCTGGCAGAGGGACAGATTTTTAAATATGTTCAGGCACCCAACTCCCATTTAAATCAGTGAATTGGGGTTGTTTATATGATCCCTCGATGCCTTAATAAACCTAGTCCCACATGGCTTAGGTTCTTCCTGTTTTTCCTTACCTCCTTACTTCCTTTCTTTACATACTTATTCAGTTGTCTTGTCCATCAGACCAGATAGCACTAATGAGAGCCTGATTCAGTGGTTAGGATATTCAGTGAATATTCACTTGACACACACAATGATGAAAAGTAATTTATTTGTGTAAATTGCAACAGCTCCAACAGAAGAAACCCACCAAGGAATGCACAGTAGTCTGGTAGTAAGGTACTTGGTTGTGATGTGGGAGAATATTCCCTTGTTGTGATGTGGGAGGGCCGCACCCAGAGAGTGGTGGTGGATGGGTCATTTTCGACCTGGAGGGATATGGGCAGTGGGGTCCCCCAGGGCTCGGTCCTCGGGCCTGCACTGTTCAACATCTTCATCAGTGACTTGGACAAAGGTAAAAAGCACCTTGTTCAAATTCGCGGATGACACTAAGATGTGGGGAGAAGTGGGCATGCTGGGGGAGAGGGACAGGCTACAACTAGATCTGGACCGGTTACAGGGGTGGGCGGATGAGAACAGGATGGGTTTCAATACTGACAAGTGCAAGGTGCTGCACCTGGGGAGGAAGAACCAGCAGCATACCTACAGGCTGGGGAACTCCCTTCTAATTCAGCACAGAGGCAGAAAAGGATCTTGGAGTCACTATTGATTCCAAGATGAACATGGGCCGACAGTGTGGGGACGCGGTCAGGAAGGCTAACCACACTTTGTCATGCATCCACAGATGCATCTCGAGCAGGTCCAAGGAGGTGATCTTCCCCCTCTATGCGGCACTGGTCAGGCCGCAGTTGGAGTACTGCGTCCAGTTCTGGGTGCCGCACTTCAGGGGGGATGTGGACAGCATCGAGAGGGTCCAGAGGAGGGCCACTCACATGATCGGGGGGCAGCAGGGCAGGCCCTACGAGGAGAGGCTAAGGGACCTGAACCTGTTCAGCCTCCACAAGAGAAGTCTGAGAGGGGATCTGGTGGCCGTCTATAAACTGGCCAAGGGGGACCAGCAGGAAATGGGAGAGGCCCTGTTCCCCCAAGCACTACCGGGAGTCACAAGGAATAACGGCCGTAAGTTGACTGGGAGTAGATTCAGGCTAGACATCAGGAGGCACTACTTCACAGTCAGGGTGGCTGGGAGCTGGAACCAATTTCCAAGGGAAGTGGTGTTTGCTTCTACCCTGGGGGTCTTCCATAGGAGGCTTGACAGTCACCTAGCCGGGGTCATTTGACCCCAGCATCCTTTCCTGCCCATGGCAGGGGGTCGGACTTGATGATCTGCTCAGGTCCCTTCCGACCCTACCAACTATGAAACTATTAGGGCAGGTACTTGAACATGGGTCTTCTACCCAATAGACTATTGGCACCTTCACTGTCTGGTCATCTTTCTAGCTTTCATGGGTTGTGTCCAGCAATTGCACACTAGCCCTAAGAAATCTTGCCCCAAGATTATTCCTTCATAGCCATGAAAACTGTGGGTTTCAGTGAATCAGTGTTTTTTCAATCAAAAAAAAAAAGTGCCATTGAAAAAGTCCTGACCAGTTCTATTTGTGTTTCATTTCAAGCAGATATCTTCTTCCTGGAAAACTGATGGTAGAAGTGGGTAGGTGGAAATGAAATGTAAAGAAATCTTGAGTGTCTGCAGGTGGGCTAATCATACTGCTGTGCAAATTTGCACTGACTGCTAAGCAACAAAGAGCATGTTCGACAGGGTGAGCATTCTGTACCCTGAGGCGGAATTTTTCGGTTTTGTTTCCTTCAAAACCAGGTGTCCAGTTTCCCCGTGGATTTCATCTGGGGAGAATTTATCCCTGGTAAATAACTATTCGTGTTGAATTTATAGATGAGCTAAACTCTTTGCTTTAATGCTGCGGTTTAGTACCTCTTTGCTTCTCCATTTTGCATAAGCATCAGTGTTGGAGGAAAATAAATCTGTCACTCAGATAATGTATTTGCCCTTGGTATCAAAATATATAAATAAAAATTACAAGGTCATTAACCATATCAAAGGAAAGAAAAATGTACCATACATTATATGGCTGGATCAGGCAAATAGCAATATAGTGAAGTGTACTGTGCATTTTCTATTCAGATCATGAAAATTAATTGACTCCTTTTTGCACTTCCTTTTTGCAGTGGAAACTCTAGGCATATGTCGGTCCAAATTTATGAGCAGTGTGTTTTCCTGTGCATTTCATTTATCAAATGCAAATTCCTGTGACCAGTGATTTACTGCACAACTGCTTGGAGGGCAACAAATAAATAAATATTATCTTGATAAGTATTCAAAAAGCAGAGTAGAGGGATAAGATTTTATCTGCTTTTCTCCAAGCAATTTATCTTGGTCTCCAAGAAGGCAGGCTCTGTGTAGGTGCAACTTCCCTTGTCCTATCATGGAGTCTAACTTACTTGGAAAATGAGTTGTTATCCTCAGCAATATGTGGCCTTGGA
The DNA here is from genome assembly GCF_000455745.1 of Alligator sinensis. Lineage (NCBI taxonomy): Eukaryota > Metazoa > Chordata > Crocodylia > Alligatoridae > Alligator > Alligator sinensis. The sequence continues at coordinate 874,764 of NW_005841873.1, forward strand.
AAGCTATGGACTATTGATTGTATTTTATTTACTTCAGTAAGACCATTATTTTTTTTATAGAGGTTCCCTAAAGAGGTGGAGACTGTACCACCCCTCTGAGGCTCAGAGCCATCTTTAGAAAATTGTTCCTTCTTTGTTTCCACTATCTGGATTGGGTGGGAGAAAGACAACAGAAAAATGTATTGATGGGCCTCACCAGCAGTGAATTATTATTCGCTGGCTGTGTCTACATGTGCGCCTTACTGTGGGGTAGGCTAATCAGCTGCAGAGTAAAGCATCACTGTCTACACGTGCAACGGTATTAGGCCTCAGTAAACTGATTAACACTGTTGGTGCAGAACTATCTTGCAGGGAAGTAATTAACTGTAATTAAATGTGCATGTAGATGCTGACTGTGGGCATAAATTGTGCCCAGGCAGAAGGGTGCCAGACTCCTGCCTGCCTGCTGCCTAGCCACGTGGCTCTGCATTTCCAGCACCCTTGTGCCCCAGCCAGCCCCTCCACAGCCTACCACCCTTACCAAGAGCCCAGAGCAGGAGCGGCCTTGGTGTAAACTGCTTTGCCCCAGCTCAAATTGCTACTTTCCCAGGCCCATGTATAGATGCTGTGCCCAGAACTAGTTTCATCCAACTCAAGGTGCTCCAGGGTTTATTGCTTCAAATTAATTGTACATGTAGATGCACCCACTATGTAGTTGGGTGAAATTAGTGCTGTGCATAGGTCCCACTGCTTTGTGCCCGCTTGTTTCCTGCAGGAGCTAAGTGGGCATGTAGCATCTACTCTTAAATAACCAGACCTCAGTTCTGCCTAGCATGTGTAGGGGTGTAAAAAAAAGTTTATCCTCACTCATTACTCCCTCGTGCAGGCATGAGGATAGAACAAGGAGGAAGCTTGGCCAATGAGCTTACCCTGAAACAGCTGAGGAATGAATTTGAGAGATAAATATAAGTAATTTGTACCTGCGGTGAACTTCAAGGAATAAGAGTCACTCCAGGGGAAGCTTATAGTGATGTGTGAGTGGCTGGGTGCAAATGTCTACCACCCTGTGTTAATTCAGTCAGTGCTGAGACTAGAATCTTATTCCCAGGCAACTTCCAGTGGCAGTTCTGTTCCAACCAGGTAAATCAGTGATCAAATAAGGCTAAAGGCAGCACTTGCTTATAAAGAGAGAATAGTTCAACTGAAAACTGAAGAAGTTGTGGGGGGCGATTTTTTAAAACATGGGAAAATCACCTGATTTTTTAAAAATTAGAGCATGCATATGTATAGTGGGAAAATGACTTTCCAATGGCTTTCTGTTCATATCTCTCATGTAGATAATTCCTGTCATTCTCCTCCCTGTCTAACCAAAAGGTGCACTTCTATCTTCTGCATAAAGGCCCTTGTGTTGAATTCCTCAGCTGGTACGCTCATGCACACTTACATGTACATAATCCACCTTCTTTTAGAAATGGTCAAACTGGAGCTAACGCAAGTGCATTCGTTTATTTGTGGGGTGTAGGTTGTAGCTGTGTTGTTCTAAGGACATAGGCAGACAAGATTCTTTGCATAAATCTGGTATCTTTTCTTAGACCAACTAAAATAGTTGGAAAAATTCTTCTTTGCTAGCTTTTGGGTACAGATACCCTTCTTCTAGCTGAGGAAGTCTGCAGTTGTTCTGACAGATGAAAGAAGAATTTTTCCAACTCTTTTAGTTGGTCTAATTAAAGATATTGGATTTACCCAGAGAACCTTGCCTGCCTTAGTTTATTTGCAAATTTCCTCCCAAAATTGATCCCCAGTATATACGATATGGAATATGGTGACCCCACCTAGACCCTCAGCTGAAGGACTGACTTCACTGGAGTTGCGGCAGTTTATATTAGTCGAATTTGGTCCCTGACATTCAGGTCTCCAATTTTCTCCTTCAGAAGTTGTTCTGCCTAAGAACTGAAAGAGTAGCATTGTTATCTCAAGCTAGCAGATGTTGATGTGTCAATGGAGACAGTATCTTACAATCAACAACCATGTCAGCCTGCTTTTTCGGAGAAATTTCTCCTTGTTTCATGGTTTCATTCTCAAACTCTCACAGGTCTGGCAGTGCGGAGGAAGCATGGAAGTCTTACCTTGCTCTAGAGTGGCTCACATTGAACGCACAAAGAAACCTTACAACAATGACATTGACTACTATGCAAAGCGCAATGCCTTGCGAGCTGCTGAGGTCTGGATGGATGACTTCAAGTCACACGTTTACATGGCATGGAACATCCCAATGACGGTAAGTGAAGACCACATCATATATCCTAAACGGAGGCAGAGAAGCGTAAGTGTCTGCTTTGAGTTAGCACCATTCACACTTGATGTATGAGGGCTTTCAAGGCAGCAAACATTCAGAACAAAAACTACCATTTTAATTTACCCCCCCAGAATAAGTTAAATTGAGCGTTGATGAGTGGTGACTCAGATGGCCTTGCCTTACAGATGTACTTCCTGGGAATAAGTTGTTAATTAGGAGGACATTATTCTTCAAGGTGCTCAAATGTTACAGTCCTGCCAGACTGTATAAAGATTTTGCTGCATTGTGCTTGTCAGTGGAATTTATTGGTGTAAAACTGTGTATCAGACAGGGGAATGAGGCCCAGACTTTATCTTAATTTGGATATTGGTGACTATATTATAGACATGTTGCTCTCTCCTACTTTGCATCATATATTACTGAGAAGTGCTCATCATGGTTGCTTCCTCTGGGAAATGTTAGGGAAAATATTACTAAATAAAAATAATAAATTAACTTCCTGTTTGTCTCTGATGATGCATCACTTGAGAAAAACTGTAAAAGATGAGACATTTGGTCTTGCACGATAATGTCATGGGGAAGCTGATTTGCTTTTTTTGTCTGCTTTGTCCTTTAGTGGCTATTTGTCCAAGTAGTGTACATGGAAAAAAACAGACAAGTTAAAACGCAGTACAATCATTTAATAATGGGAGGTGCCTAGTAAATGCTTCATCCAAGCTCACTGAAGTAAATGGAAAGACTCCTGTTGAATTCTATATATATATGCTTTGGATCAGGGCCTGAATGAGAAAAAAGTCAGATGCACACCTGTGAATGTTCAATGTTATGCCCTAGGACCCACTAAAGTTAATGAGCATCTCTCCATTGACTTCAATGGATTTGGATTAGTCCCTAAATACCTATATTAATGATATACCTACACAAAGCAGTATTTTGGGTGTTAGATTAAATCTCAGAATCTAGGCATAGATGCAAAGAATCCAGGTCCCCCTTCAGATCACACCATCTGAATGTACTGTCCAGGCTGCATAAATTTAGAGGAGCCATGCTCCATCCATTTTGCTGCACATTTCCGCATGTTGAACCCTGAAGAGTACGTCCAGTGGGCCACTGTTTCAGCTGTTAGTGTTTCACATGTGAACTAATTTGCTATGGAAGATACTTCTCAGCTGAATTAGAGTGCTGCATCTTTTTGCATGAGGCACTTGTCTAGAAGTCTTTTCGCTTCCTCTGTATTAACTTGTGTCAAACAAGGTGATGGGAAAGACAAAGACATCTGCATCAATAACACAAATATTTTCTTTTCCACCCATCCAGGCTCTGTTTGCATTCCTTTGAGTGGCCTCTTAGTTTTCTGATAGAAAGAGGAAAAAATAACTCTGGTAAATTTATTTGCTTGACGGTTTCCACAAATGAAAATAAAAAAGGCATTTAAATAAACATTTATACCTAAACATGATTCTCTTTAATCTCTCTAAGATTAGCTTTGGATGCAGTTCTCTGCACTGAACTAGACAGCAGTGCTTTGAAAAACTAGGCATGTCTACATTAGGAAGCATAAAACTAGCAAGAAGCATTGTACATTAAAATTTACTTTCCATAAAATAAATTGATTGATAAAATGCACATCATAAAAATAACCCCATTAGTTCTTGCCAAGAGGAAGTGAGGATGCTACTATTTCACAGATCTAATGCACTGTGGTATTCAGGCTATGAGGAATAAAAGGTACCGTACACTTATTAACAGACATATGGTTGATAGAGGACTGGAAAAATCACTGATTAGTCTCAGAGCATGAGCTACACAGTTCACCCACATAATAAACATTGTGTGCTTCCTTAACACCATCACATAGCATATAACACAATTACTTACTCTATAATCTGCACATAACACTACATCTTACATCAGACAAATACAACTATGGTAATAGCTGCTCATTACACTGGCTTCATGTTCAGCTGGAGGTAAGAGTAGGACTGCCTAATTACGAAGTAGTGAGTACTCCTTACTAGCAAAGTAGTGGCATTGCTGAATCCTATCATATCAGACTTAGTCCACGTAACACTGTAATTCACCTTACCCCTTCCATATTTGATTGGTATGTCAAGCCACCGGAGAATGTCATGCATCCTGACTAACAGATGGTCCATCAACACGACAGCAAAACTGCTCCTATCAACCTGAACACTTCAACAAGACAAGAAAATATTCTTTCCATCTACAAAAGATTTGGTTTACCCCTTCCTGTGATCTATTCCCTGCTGATTTCAGTGACCCAGGAATCTTGCTTTATGTGATTTTATGGTATTAGCTGCATACAATTCATGCAATGTTGTTTTTTTAGGGTAACCTTCATTTGAATGAATGTTACATAGAAAAATCCAGGCAAAATAGGTACCAGCAAGTGGCAGTGAGTACAGCAGAAACTTTGCATAATAAATAGAAAAGGCTTTTCTTTACTAAACTTGTATTCTCTGCCAAAAAGTGTATCTCTGGTAGGGATTCTAATAAACCCGCAGCTAAGACTTGCTGCTGCCTTGTAATCCTGTATTGGATACTGTCTGTAAAGAACTTAGTGATCTTTCTGCAGAAAATGTATATGGTATTTCAATTCAAGCCATGTAAAACTTGCTAGTTTCAGTTCACAAAGCAAGCAGAAGTTAAGACGGATATCCAGGTGATGTAAATCAGCACTCAAGTCTTGCTTCTCATCATTACATCAGTAGAGCTCTGCTGCTTTTCACTGGCCAAGGATTTGGTCCTCTTTTCGGTTTGGAACAAAGTGAGGCCTTCATTCCACCTGTATTTTGCACTGAATGCTACGTTCCAATGTATGCAATATCTCAAAGCAAAATTCCACCACTGATAGTGAGGTTTTTTTACCTTGTGTTGCATCAAACATACTACAGGGCCACAATCCAGCTCGGAGTCATTGGACATTGGATGAAGATCTATTCAAAAGTTTATTGAGCTTTAATTAACCTTTTAACAGGTCTGTGTTGAGTTTTGAAGGCTTGATTTCATTTATGCTGGTGGAGCTGTATAGAAGTTACTGGTATTATACCACTAGAAGGCGGTTATAGTTTATGTCAGAATTAGGCCCAGAATTTACAGGGGAGTTAAAGTTATATTGTAAAAATTTAGCAGAGCTGTATTTGTTAGTCTTCTCTATTTTATTTTTTTAGGGTTCTTTTTTAATTTTTCTTTTGCTATGGTTTACATTTGTTTGTCTTTAATTGTTTCTCTTCTTTTTCTAGTGAAGTTTCATTAATATTTATTGTCGGCTCTCAAAGGCTGTTCAACGAGTTGCTACTTACAAAGGGAAGTGGGAATGGGGGGAATGTAACTTGTAAACAGTATGAACTCCAATTTAGTTTTATGTAAAGAAGACAACAGTGTAGTCATTGTAATGGGATTTCTCTGTTATATTTCTGCTTTGCAGAACCCAGGAGTTGACTTTGGAGATGTTTCAGAAAGAATAGCTCTACGGCAGCGACTGCAATGCCGGAGTTTTAAGTGGTACTTGGAGAATGTTTATCCTGAAATGAGGATTTACAATAATACAATCACTTATGGAGAGGTACTGCATGTCTTTGAAAATATATCGTAACTGTATTAGAGCATTCCTTTCATCTTAGTGAATGGGCATCAGACAACACAGTGACATTTAAAATTGACACGATAGCAGGAACACAAACACTTTCCTATACTTTTTTAATCAAGTCTAGAAAGTGTAGGCTCTGTGAAGTGTTCCCTCTCTTCCTGGAGTAAATGAGATTAAATCACTCTTATGAATAATGAAATGCAGTTTCTTGGGTTTTAGCTAACAACAGCCCTAAGAATGTAAATACAAGGGTAATTTGTCCAAAATGGGACAGCACAAATGTCAGCATCACAAAGTTTGCAGTTGAGACAGCCATGGTAGTTAACCAAAAGTAGGAAGAGCACATGAGCCTACTGGCTTTGCTCCTCTTTGGTTTCCTCTAAGATCTTTTGATGGAGCTGGATCACTTTCTGGTAACTAGGAAAAAAATCAAATATCACTGTGAGAAGATGAATGTAGACTACAAGTGGGAGAACTTTGCATTCAAGACAAGTATCCAGATTGTAGCCATATTGTTCTAGAGGCAAAACAAATCAAAACGCATGGAAGAAGCGATCTCTTTTATTAGACTAACTAGATATTTGCAAACAAATTATTTTATTTATTTGCAAGCTTTTGGGCACACTTGCCCTTCATCAGGCATAGAAGAGAGCAGAGATTGTAAAAGTTCTCCTAGGTAGAAATGAAAATTCATATTTCACAGGAGAGCTGAAGGTGTGGTAAAATCTCCTGTTTGAAATATTTGATTTTGTCCAGGTTAGGCACAGAGAAAGGTTGAAAAAGTCTTTTTACCTCAAAGTTGTCTGGTGGCAAGCAAGATGTAGAAGCCTATTTCCTTCAGGTTACAATATTTCATATTTCACAGAAGAGTGGAAAGATGGAAGAGCTTTTGATTCCTTTTGCATTCAAGACAAGAAGCTCAAAGTAGAAATCATCACTGTTAGTTCCATTTAGGCTCTTTTCTTTTACTCTCACCTCTCTTCCAAGGCTGAATAATATCTTACACAATCTAACTGAATTTTCTATAGGTAAATGGCTGCGCCCAGATATAATAGAACTTGGAAGAGGTTTAGATTTATACTGAAATTTTGTGGCTTAGTCCTTTCGCTTATAATAGTCACTGAAATAGCCCTCCTAAAAAACTGAAATAGCCCTCCCTAAAGCTTGAGGCTAAGTACAGACAGTCATAAAGTCCAAGGCTGAATCAGTTCAATCTTTGTAGGTTAGTCTAAATGGCACAGATTGAACCAATAAGCAAGTAAACAGACATTCACTTTTGATTCCAGGCATGCAGCCACATGCCTGCAGTGGCCCAGTCCAGAAGCCGAGGGGGGAGCTAGAGCACATCCCTGCTGACAGATTGGGCCAAGGCTAGCCCCGCCCCCCAGTTGCAAGGGCAGGTGGGTAGGTGCGGGGGGGTGCAAAGCATCCTGGGATGCTGGGGGACTGTGAATTAACTTGAACCTGGAAGGGATCTGGGACAGAAGTTCAATAACCTGATATAACCTAAATCAGTTAAGTCTGATACTACATCCATCCAGGTTTATCTTAAACTGGTTTTGTCCATTCTGAAAGCAGCTTATGTGCAGTGAACTTCTGTTGTGTTACAGATTTGAACTGGTTTCCAATCACGTATACTGCTCTATGTGTAATTTCTGTCCCCAGCCTGAAAGTGTATCTTCAAGTTAAACTCATCCATAAGGCTTTTCTTTCTAGTAAACATACAAACAGGTTATAGCATACTTTTCCATGCAGTAAGGACTAGTGTGACTTCTGCCTGCAAAATGGGGGGAGTAAAAACTCCCCTGTTGCATAATTGTTAATAAAGATTTTTTTTTTAATTGCCTGCTTAAGTTACCTTTCAATCCCTAGGCAGTGAGGTTTCATGCAAGAGGTAAATGGCTTCCTTCCTTCCTGTTCTGTTTGATTGAATTCATATAAAAATAGGTGAGTCACTTTAGATATTGATGCAAAGTGCAGGTTTTATTAGGTAATATCACTTTGCATCTTAATATATCTATCCCTGGCAATAACTGGGGAAAGACATTTAGTAAATTCAACATAAGCTATTAGTAACTGGCAGATCTTAGATGGTTATAAACTGAGACGCACATTGGCACTATTGCCAAAGTCATGTCAATTACGCCAGGCGTTCTGCCATGATGAAGGAGTCTGTTCCCATTGGGTGGTCTGATATAAGGGAAGCTTGAGGATGTAAGCCTTTTATGTATTCAAATGTATAGTGATAAAGAGCCATGGCCAAACATTTAACTGGTAAAAACTGGCATATCTCCAGTGGAGTCTCATGCCTTAAATTGAAATACACTGTAGCTAAGTAGATGTATTCTCTTAAATGACAAGGCCTGTTATTAAATATCTTCCCTTCTGATTATTTCCTAGAAGAAAATGTGGTTACTATAGTCTCTGGATTTTAGTGAGTTTAAGGAAAATAAATGTATTGAGTAGACATAAAACAGATGGAAACAGTGGTAAAAATATATTTCATACTGACTCAATTCACAAATGTTAAGGCTCTGTCATAAAGCTGTCTTCATCTTCTTTAGCCTTTATAGTACCTTAGTCATAAAATAACCATATTGAAGCTTAACTGTTGGTGTACCTTAATTCCCTATCAAACTGCCTGTTGTGCTTACACAGTAAGTAGAGTGGAGGATTATTTTTAGGATTGCTGATAGTTTGTGTATGATGTTTCATTATGCCTCTTGAGTAATTACGAAGTCACATATATTACATGGGGTGCATAAAAATTTGCACATCCTCAAAAGCAAATCCAATGGTTTCAAAATGTTCAGTTAAAGAATGCAAGTTTTGTCCCCCTGTATTCTGTGCTCTCGGTTCCAAGACGTGATAAGAAAGCCTACTTGCGTGGTATTTCTAACCTGATTAGGATGAAAAAAACACCTGAAGTCTCTCAAGACTTCCAACACAATTTGGGAGATTTAAAAATTCAAATGTTCTGGAGAAGCATCTCAGCTTCTGGCATGTCATGTACCTGAGCTATCCTTTTTCTGATACCCGTAATCTTATTTAATATCGTTGTTTTTCAAAAGGACAATACACCAAACACAAAACATGGTATCTGTGATACACTTGATAGGTTCTCAACTCAAATGAGCTCCTTTATATATAGACTTCTGCTTTCTATGCATGCTACACTGAAAAATAACACACCAGAAAACTCCCTGACTGCATCTACATGTGCAGAGTGGACTAATTAGCTCTACTGTAAAGTGTCAGTGTCTGGCGCTGGTATTAGGGCACAGTATACTAATTAACTCTGCCATAAGATAGTACTGTCAGGGACCTGTCCTGATCTCCACATGGCTGAGAGAGCTGTCCTGGCTGCTGGGCAGCTGCCTCCCAGCCACGAGGACCTGTGCACATCAGCACATTAGTTTAATGCACTGATTTCTAGTACATGTACTAGAAAACTGCGCATTAGACTAATCTGCTTCACAGTAATTGCTGCATACGCATAGAGAGTGATGCTTTACTGCACATTAGACTAATCTAATGCACAGTGAAGCATCTATTTTAGAAGCATCCTATTCGGGGCAAAATTTGACCTATGGTTTTCAAAGTGAATTTGAGTTGGTTCTGCTTTTTTGCGCAATTATTTTGCAAAAATAAAAAATGACCCAAGTTAATAATCCTGTAAGATTACAGAACATTCAAATAATACAGCTGTGGCTTTTCACATGGGGAATTCACTGTCAAAGGCTTTAAGAGGTGTCCAAAGGAAGGAGTAATGGAGTGTCAGAGTTGGCGAATGAGAATGTTTTTCTCTCTTGAAGCAGTGTTCAATGTCTTGGCGCAGTATTTGCTTTGGTAATTGTAATGTGACAAAGCTTCAAACAAGCAGGTTTGCTTTCTGTGAAGGGGTGACTAAAGCGATGGGTCTCTACTTTGATCGTAGGTTCGTAACAGCAAAGCTAGCGGCTACTGCTTAGACCAAGGAGCAGAAGATGATGACAAAGCAATCCTCTATCCGTGCCATGGAATGTCCTCCCAGGTAAATTAACTAAAATGTATTTAACCCTCAACTGTTAGAAGGCTTTGAGACCTACTTAAAGAAACCTTCAGAGCAAACAAAAGTATGATGTAATTTCTATGGGGAAAATTTAGGAATTTTGGCCCTGCTTTGCCCATTTTTTCAGTGGTACACAAAACTTGCTTCTAGTCAACTAAAATAGGTTGAACAAATGACTTATTTAAACTGGTGCAGACTCCTGTGTGTAAACTTGTATTAGTTTGAAACTGGCTCGTTTTTTGTTTAGCTTGCATTTAGTTCAAAAGTGTCCACCCTGTATTTTGTACTGCTTCAATAGAGGCCAGATCCACACACACATTTGCAATGCCTTAGTTAAACCAGTTTAGTTCCATTGATTAAAAGCCTTGTGTAAACGCTCTCATTTGGGTATGAGTGTCTTATTTCAATTTAGTTTAACCCTGATGCTAATTGTAAATCAAAAATAAGAACATCACCTATTTCACTTTAGCTTAACGCTGATGCTAATTGTAAATCAAAAATAAGAACATCACATATCTATTCACACTCTTGTGCATATAAGTAGTGCCCCTGAACTCCATTAGATCCCTCTCCATGAGATTGCTCAGTGAAGTCAATGGAAGTCTTTCAACTTTGTGTGGTTAAATTAAGCATGCTCGTGCTTGCAGAATTGGCTCGTTGGTTTGATTAGCAGTGTAGAAAAATAAGTGCAACACTCACAAGAAATGTCAGTGGATGGTTCGAATGGAATACTTTCCTGGAAAAGAAGGCAGTCAGACTGCATGGCACATCTTGTACATGACTATGATTTTGTAGTCAAAACATTCTATCTATTCATATGCCAATAAGTTTCACAAAAACCAAGCTTTAGGCAAAAAAGTCTTTTCATCACTGAAGACTATTTTTCACTTCATAAACTTCCTTCCTTCTGTTTCCAAAGCTCAATTAAATTAAACCATAAAATAAAATAATAAAAAAGACCTCCTGATGCAAGCAAACTGCAAGTAAAAGTTAGGGACCTGATCCAATCCCACTTGAAATGATTGGAAGGACTTCCATTGATTTCTGTGGCCATGTCCAGATGAGCAGGGGTGTGGAGCACTTGGAGTGGCACAAATTGCCTCAGAACATGCCCCTGCACATACACTTCATTTTGGGACAAACTGTCTAGCAATGGGCAAACTGCCTTGTCCCAGCTCCTCTGGGCCCTTCAGCCAGGGAGAGCTGGAAGCTGGGGCCAGCACCTGTGCTGGCCTCAGGAGTCTTACCTGGTGGCACGCTGGGGCAGCAGTGGCACAACTCAGGCAGTGCAGAGGCCTGGCCAGCAGCCAGACCATTGCTCTGAACAGCCCGGCCTCTGTTTGTGCCAGCCCACACTTATTTTACATGCTTTGTGCCACTTTTGTTTCCAGGGTTTTTTAGATACCAGGAAATCCCAGTAGCAAATTTTGCCACCACGCTGCAAATTTGTATCGCCCCACACATTTTAATGTTCCCCGTATAAGGTTTGTGGCTCAACAAACCACATGCCCCTGGTTCATCTGGACATGGCCTCTGGGCACTGGGTTGGGCCCCGTGGGAATTTTGCTGCAAGCTGGGTCTCAGGCTTCCAGGACAGTGGTTCTCAACAGGGCTGCTGTAGCACCCTGAGGTGCCGTGAGACTCTTTGGAGCGTGCCATGGCACACAAGGAGATAAGCGCTTGCTCTTCTCTTCCTGGCTCCTGTGCAAGAAGGTAAGCACAAGCTCATCTCTGCATGGCTCCAGTGAAAGGAGGTAAGCACACACTTGTCCCTGCCTGCCCCTGTGTGAGGAGTTTAGTGCTCACTTCTTCCGCACTCCCCGAACCCTGTGTGAGGAGCTAAGCACAGGCTGGTCTGCCCAGGTCCAGTGCAAGGAGGTAAACTTGTGGCCATCCGTGTCCCATTGCTGTGTGAGGAGCTAAGTGCACACTCTCCCCATGCCCTCCATGCCCCTGTCCCAGGAGTTAAGTGCTACAATAAAATAAGTTGTTATTGAAATGGAGTCCCATTCAGTTCACAAGAGTTATGGAAGGGGGCTGAGCCTAAAAAGGCTGAGAACCACTCTTCTAGGATATGCCTCTAACTTTGTCAGTTAGCTACTCCCTGGTCACCTACCTGGCCCTCTGTAGGTCTCTAGTGTCCTAAGAGTATGTATCCAGACACTTAGGCTACCTATAGGTACGCTGGTTCACATTCTGATTAGAATATGTCCAAGCAAGCTGTGATTAATCAAGTCTGCTCCACATTCAAATCTAATTAGAATGTCCCAGCATCACTTCACGGGCATGTGTTTTAAACCTCCCCCCCGCTGCATTGTAAAATGCTTGATGGGAGGCTTTAACTAAAGCTCGTCGAATGAGCTTTAGTTAAAGCATCCCTGTGGCCATTTTAAAACACGGGGACTTAATACACATGACGGCAAGCTGTTTTAATTAGAGCAGCTGTCAGGGAAATGTTCCAATTAAAACAGACTCCCCCCTCCCCCCTTGAGCATGTGTATAGGAGCCCTTAGTTCCTCCACACCTGTATAATATCAGTACATGCCAGGTCATGTGTTTGTGAATGTTTCCTTCAAAAGGACCCAGTGTGGGGTTATCTGAGTGGGCTGCACAGGTTATTTTGTGAATGCTGGTGATGCTGTTGTCATTTGTATTACTCAGTTGCACTTACGATAATGCTTAGAGGCCCTGTTTAGGACTCCATTGTGCCATTTGGTGCATGGACCAAGAATGAGATCCAGCGTCTGCCCGGAGAGCTCAAAACCCAGATGGACACGGTATACCTCATGTGGCGGGAAAGGAAATCTTATTAATCTCAATGTACCGATGAGGATCTAAGACAGTTTTAGGGCCCAGGAGTATGTAGGCATATCATGAAGAAGAACAGGGCCTAGTGGAATTGTCAAAGTTTCCTGAGCAAGTCAGATACCTAATTGTTAATTGATTTCAATCCATAGGACAAGTTAGCTAAGGAGTCATGAGACCCTGACCTTGATGATTTCAAGAAACCTTCTGAAATGTATTTTTAAAAGAATTACTAGACTGGGATGGAATTTACACTGTCCTCTGGTTGTGCGGCACTTCTCTCAAATAGGAGAATGGGATACTAGGCACGACCTGCTGTAATTATGCCACAAAAACATCTCTGCATTCCAGACAAAAATGTGTGGCTTCACTATGACAACTTCACTGAACAAAATCCAGCCACTTTGTGCATATTGCCTTAATCAAAGAACCATGTAGCTTAGCAGCTGAATATGTGTGCTGAAGATGCCAATTAAAATGAAAGGCCAAAATATGCTAATTTGCCCTTGTAATTTGGGGAGCCACTGCATAGTACCAAATTAAGCAAATTAAGGTTTGATTCTTCAGCTGTTATTTGTGTTCGTTATTCCTTCCTCACCAGAATTGTCACGTTCGCTTAAATAATCGTTGGATTGGACCCATATGGCCCTAAAGCGCATACATCAATTTTTTATGAGTAGGTATAGCATTAAGTACATGTTTAAAGATGATTTAAATGGGATTTAAGCAGAGTAGTTAAGTTAAGCTTATGCTTAAGCCCTTTCCTAAGGAAGTTTGCTTTCCTAGATCAGTTCCTGTACAAATATCTTGAGGGATGAAATTGCTTAATTCTGTGCGTATACTGATATTACTTATTTTTAATGAAAGTCAGATATTATTTAAATACAGAACTTTGGCTTTTTTTTTTCCTGAAATGTCATTTTAGTTTCATTTAAGTGTCATCTAAATCAGAACTGCATTAATGAACATTCATTCATGCATTCATGCATAAATAAATTCTGACCTTATCACGGACTTAAACAATTAACTGAAGTTCAGCCATACACATTACTGACTTGGAATCCTCCCTTGTAGATAACCATGGAGGCATAACAAGATTTGCAAAATATAAATATTGCCCATTGTGGTTAATTGCAAGCTGGTGACGGGTCACACCTTATTAGAGAAAAATGAATAGATATTCAGCTCCTACTGCCAAAACGTCCACCCTTGCTAGGTTCATTATGGGACACTTGACTGACACCTTCACAGTAAATTTAGAGGAGTAGCCTTTGATTAAGATAACAAAATAGAGTTGCTTAATTAGATGCAAATGAGCTTTCCAGGAAGAGTCCAGTTGAGTTAGAGGCTGTCAAGGCGCATATAGAGAGTGCACTCTCTAGCATCATATCTCTGTTGGCCAGAGGGCCACAGGGTAAAGTCCCTAGAGAAGGGTCTTTTGCAATTTCTAATGTTGCACCTCAGTGCCTGTAGTGATGAGAATAATGAAGGCAGTGGCAGTGGTTCTGACTGTAATTTATTTTGTAGGTTGAACCCCTGGTATTGCATCCTGACTCTCATTTTATAGAGAAGTAATTCTCAACCTTTTTGTACCAGGACCCATTTGTAAACATCAATGGCCAATCCCAACCCAGTGCCCCTCACTCCTGACCCGCTGCCTCCTGCCTTTAGGCCCCCAGTGTGTGGGGCAGGGATGGAGCAGTGCTGGGGGGCACCCAAGCAGCTCCAAAAAGCCCCTTGAAGGTTGAATCTCTGCCAGCCTGCAAGGGAAAAGCCACAGTTTCTCGCATTGTTCTCCTTTAAAGGAGAATCCATTTTTAAAGTTTGTTTGCAACCTTTTCTATATTCTTGCGACCCACTTCTGGGTCATGACCCACAGGTTAAGAAACACTGTTGTGTGATGTGCGCTCTGTAACAAAGAAAAGGGGACAAAGCAGGTGAATGCACAGCTGTATTTGTGGCTGGGAAAGTAGTCAGCGCTAAGTAATAGCTTTGAAAAGCAGAGTTGTTCCCTCTACTTTTGTCAGCTAATTACCCAGCTGCCTACATCTTGTAATCTGCTAGGTTCAGATTATACCCAGTAGCGACATATTTCTCCAAGGGGTTTCAAGCAAGCTTGTAGCTCACTCGTGAGATGTAGGAACAGACCATGCTCCTTTTTCAGTGACCACAGGGCATGGGTCAATAAATTATGTGAATCATCTTCTGAATATTGGAAATCCTTTCCGCTGCCTTGGAACATCTACTATGTACACAAAGTGTACTGAGTACCAGCCCCTGCTTTTCCACAAGATTTGGTGTCTTCCAAGATAGTACTAATGATACTTTTCTTGGGCATGAGCTTGGGCGTCCCAGAATTCTTGACCTGACAAAGACAACCAGTCAGAGAGCTATTGGGTCCTAAAAAAATGGTAGCAAACCAACAGTGAGAGAGGAAGCACCCTATGTGGAAGAGTCCCAAGGGAGAAAGGGTTATCATATCTATCAGGGAAAACTGATAGATGGATCTGAGTATTTTGGAACCTAAATGGCCCTGATGTTTTGTCTCCATCTAACTTCTTATTGACAGACAAAATTGCCTCCAGGAGAGTTGTGTCAAGTTGAGCTGGTTTAGCATCTCAACCACAGAGGTAAAAGCAGGGGCAGCTGCACAATTTGAGAAGTGATGTCATCTGCTCAGCTAGGCGTGTGGTGGTGATGTCAGCTCTGGCACTAACTCTCCCTTAATTAAACAATGGACTCTTTCCATTTGAATTTCTTCATATGTAAAATGGAAAGGATACCATCACCTTGTCTGCCTCATGAATATTCCATCTGCCTAGTAGTATTTGCTAGGGCTGCGCGAACCTTCAGTCCCTGATTCGATTTGGCGGAGATTTGTCCCGATTTGGTAGCCAAATCTCCGAATCTGAATTGAATCAGGAGACCGTTTAATCTCTCTGAATCAAATTGGAACCCTCCAAATTGTTTTGGAGAGATATGGAAAGATTTGGCGATTCGAATATAAGACACAGCTTTAAATGTTTTTTCTACATGCTTCTAGGTAGCAAGCAGCTCATAAATGCTGAGATGCTGGGGCACATGGAGTGTCCCACAGGAGTGTGGGAGGGGTCCCCAGCACACTTGACAGCTGACCGAGAAGTGGGCCAGAAGCACTTCTTCTGGAGAGCACGTTGCCCCCCCCCCCCT
>NW_005841873.1:890733-910313 GCF_000455745.1 Alligator sinensis
CTTGGCAGCAGACCTGGAAGTGGACCAGAAGTACTTCCAGTCCACTTCCAGCTTTGCTGCCAAGCACGCAGGGGGCCCCCTGTGCTCCTATGGGATGCTCCATCCACCCCAGCATTGCAGCATTCATGAACCATGCCTAGTACCTCGAAGTATGTAGAAAAAACATTTAAAGCTGTGTCTATAGCCAAATTGCTGATTCTCTGAATCAGCATCGCATCTTCAGATTTGGATTCAGTCAAATCGAATCAGGGACAGTGATCCGAATCAACTAATTGAATCACTATCCCTGATACAGGCCGAATCCAAATCCAAATCGAATACAGCCTGTTTCGCACACCCCTAACATTTGAAAAGCACTGGGACTCACCAGTGTACATACAAAACCCATCACCAGTGATCAGGGCATTCACCTGGATACCCCAGGTGATGGTTCAGGATCCACCGGGTTTTTAGTTCCTCATCTCAGATAGAGAAGAGACTTAAATTTGAGTCTCTTGCATCTCAGGTGAGTGGCCTAAACATGATGCTATTGGTTATTAGCCAAGTCAAAAATTAGCCCCACATGCTCCATGATTGCCACTCCTATTTCCTTCCCCTGCCTCATCAGTTACTCTACTTTCTGCTTCCTGCCCTATCTGCCACCATGCTGCCTATCCCCTTCCCAGTCTGCCAAGTGCCCCACAGAGGTCACCTGTGCCACAGGTTGGCCACTCCTGGAGTAGGTGATCTCTCTTTCTCTCCTGAGCACCATCAGTTTTACCCTAGACCTGAGAAATCTTTTTGGTGAAAGTTTAGGGAAGGTGATATGTTTCCATCAAGTCCCAAACCTTTCTAACAAACTCAATCGTAAACCTTTCAAAATTGCCATTAGCTGTCCACAGGGTCCAGAAATGGCAATAGGACCTGCTTTTAGGGCAACTGCAAGATCTGGGGACATGCATAGATTCCCTTTCCAGTACCATGTACACTTCTATAAAACAATTCAAGTTGAAACTGGGATTACCACTCCCTGCTCCGCCAAATCCCTACTCTTGCCCTATGCATGGTGCCCAGAGCACAGGCAGGAGCTAGCTGAGTTTTGTGCAGCACTAGGACAAGAACTAGTCCTGCGCCCTGCCTAAAATTCGTGACTTCTGGTTCTGCACAAAGAATCAGGCTTGGAGGCATTTGCTCTCTAAGCATCCTGCAGATCAATAGCACTTCAGTTAGCTAATACCTGTTCTAATCCTGATTTGGCAGAAATGCTGTGGTTAAGTGCAAAGTTACAGCAGCACCAGTAGGCACAGGGGATAAGAGAGTCACTCCTCCAAAAAGTGTGCAATCAAAGTAGATGAGACAGAGAAAGGATAGGAGGGGAAACAGAAGCACAGAGAGTTTGAGCAGTCCACCCAGCATTCATTAAGTCAGTGGCAGAGCCAGAAACAGATCTCAGGTCTCTGGACCCCCAAGACTAATGCCTATTCATTAAATCAGTGGGTTTAAAACTATGTACCATGGAGTCCTGGGGTTTCTCCATAGGTCATCAGAGGTTCTACAAATTAGGAGTAATGGTGGAGTGGGCTGGGAGGCAGTGCCCTGCCATTACAGGGCTGAGTTGCCTGGCTCTGTATCAGCTCACACAGCCCATGGAGCCCAGGGTAGCAGTTCCATGGCAGAAGGCATGATATGAAAGGTTTCCATGACTTTAGGAAGCTTGAAAACCATTGCTCCAGACCACACAGCCTTCCTCAAGGAACCACCCATTAAAAGCAAAGTCTCCCAATGCAGGAGAGTGACACTTAAGAGGAGCATTTGGGTAAAGTGGAAGAATTAATCTGCAGTATTATCCAATACCATTTTCCATTTCCATTTTTTTTTTTTTTTGTAGTAGTAGTTTATGTTCTGCGAGAACTGCTGGGCTGTATGGAGAGGTGCCGTTTTATCTAAGCTGAACATTTTGCAGATAAGGATGGGTTGGAGTGACTTGTATGCAGCCAAGTTAATTAATGATTACACAGCTGGAAAACTTATATCATTTCACTACAATTTACAAAATTAATTCAGTGTGAGGACCACAGCTGCACAAACCCTAATCAAGGATATTCAAGCGGATAGCATGAAAGGTGTTGACAGCTAGCATTTTTAATATGTTAAATAAACATTTGAAACCCCGCCTCTTGTAATCAGTCTGGATGTGTGTGGTTTTTTGTAGTGTCTACCTTCCAGTTCTTGACATTGGAAGTCTTATGCCTGCGCATGAGACGCCTGTATTGTGTTGTGAATTGTGTTGCTGTCACATATCTACCGAATATGAAGAACACCCCATTTTGGTCCGCTGCTGGTTATCATTGGTGCTTTGTGCCTCTTAATGAAGGCAGCTCAGTATAAATTCATCCTAAGGTCTGCTTGTTTTTATGATCCCACCTTCTGGATGCAACTTAAGCATATAATTTACTTTATTTGCTTAAAGTAAAGCACAATCCAAATCACGGCAGACTATGATTATATTCTCCTTGATTTATGCATTCTGTTGTAAGAACTGTTCTCCTTTTCCTTGCTCTCTCCGTGTCAGTCGTTCTTTCCATGTTGTACATCCTTGATAGCCTTCACTTTTCTTTGAGCAAAAATCCCGGCTACTCCATCTTTAGGTCTTCATCCTAGACAAAACATTTTGGTCTGTGTTTGTCTTCTCAAGCCTTGGATCTTGTCTCCACATATATATTGGACTAGCTGAGCTAAAATCAATTTTTAAATTGATTTAAGTTAAGCTGGTGTAAATTCCTGTGTGGACACTGTTGAATCCACTTAGGCCTGGTTTATATCGATTTAGCTTCAGTCAGAAAGGAATTGATTCAAGCTAAATCAATAGAAATCAAGTTTAAATCAAGTTACAAGTGTTCAGTCAGTATTTTATACTGGCTTAACTAAATCGGGTTCAAAATACACCCTTAATTAAACTTACGTTGGGTGTGTGTGCATGATGAGCTTTAAATCTTGGAAGCCCTGATCTCTTGAAAAAAAGCACCAAACTGTAAATGCATGAGGCGGTAAGTAACTGAACAACATGCAAAGAAAAGCACAAGGTTTAAGAGGTTTTAAGGAACAAATAGCCATTATAAAAATCTTGAACTGCCAAGTCTTATCTACAAGTTTGCCATCTTGCACCACCTACGGTAAGGCTCATTGGTTTTATATTGCTGCATAATGAACCATTATTATAGAACAGCTTCTGAGAAAGAAGATGAGGCTTTCAGTGGATGGTGCACTGTCTCACATGAACATCATTTCAGGCTCTTCTATTTCTGCCTAACTGGTGCCGGCAGCATCTAAGAATGGGTGCAAAATGCACAGTTTATTAATCATCCCCTTACTAACTATCCAAGAGAGTTCATATAGCCCCGGTGGAAAATATTCACTGTCTCAGTACCCACCTTGAATGCTGTGATGTGGACCTGATTATACAGCATGTGAAAATGGAAAGGGATTTAATAAGAGAAAAATGGCAGCCCCTGCTATAAAAGCACTGATGAACACCCCACAGCACCCTGTTCAGACTGGTAGTGAGATGAGTCACTGCCAGTGTAGAAATGAGAACTCCCCTGGCATTAAGATCAAGCAGAAAGATGGAAGGGCTCAACATTTGGATTCCTAGAGCTCAGCAGCTATGCAACCAGATGGAAAAAGAGGAGATGAAAGGCTTCTCTTAAACTGTTGCTTGAGGGAAGATATTTAACATTTACTTGTTAATGTTACATAGCGCTCTGGTATTGTAGGGTTTCATGCAGGACAGCATGTTCGCTTGCTTGGAACTATGGATGGATGAAAAGGTGGTTCCTTAAATTCTCAGTAACTGAACACTGGTTGGTTTCTGTGTATATATTTAAACCGCTATATCTTTATTCATTGGTTTTCTTTATGCTCATGAGTAGCTTGGAAACTTTTTAAGTTGCACCCTCCTCTGTGATTTTCTAGTCTTCAGTGCCGGTTTAGAGCACAGGTTGTCTGCCTGAAAATGGAACTGAAGAGTCAGAGCAGCAGCAAAGTTAAAAAAAAATTTTTTTAAAGTTTAATTTTCAAAGCTGCCAGAGAGTGTGACCGTCTCTACAACATTTCCCTGAGCTGTGTGGATATCTTCATGCTTTGTATCACTTAACTGAAAATGAGGTAGGCTGGCTACCAACCTTGAACGAAGAGTCAGCCTTTGCTTATCGGGATAGTGCCGCATGAGTGACACCTTCCAGAGATAGTGCAGCTTCCTACTTTTGAATGTGAGATGGGGGGGTTTGATAAATAACCTCTCACATATATCTCCTTCCACTCCAGTTCCTGATTGTAGGTAGGACAAAATCTTCCACACTTGCAAGTACACCAGATAATCTTAGGATTATATTTTGGGGTACGTAATATAACACTCGGCTTCAGTGTCATTTATAGAGATCCTCTGGCTCTTCTCTGATCAAAGGAACAACCTGGACTGCTGTCCATTCTTAGGCCAAGTAAAAAACTGGAGGTGCCTCTATTCTGGTGTATAGAATGGAAACTTGCACGTTGACGGGGCGTTCCTCTGCATTAATGTCTCTTTGTGGTTGTTTTTATAGATAGAAATGAAGGGGTGGTCTTATTAAATGCCATTGATTTCAGTGGATTTCCCACCCCCACCCAGAATTAATCCTGCCCAGGATGTTACAAGCAGTGCTGGGAGAATGTGCAGGTGCCTTTTTTTATTCTGGTTGAGCTGCAGAAGCCAAAGTAGAAGAGCATTTCAGAAAGCTTGAAACCTGTGGATATCATTGTGAATTTAAGAATTGTAGACTATCTGCTGCTGTTTCAGTTCTGCGCTCAGCTTTTCTCAAAATAAGATGAACAGCTTTACTGATGTTTGTTGGATATTTTAAAAAAATCAAATTTCTAAAAGATATTCAAGGAGAAAAGTAGGCATAAACTTGAGTGTGTGGCATTAAAAAAAAAAAGCATTGTGTGAAATATTAGTATCAGACATTGTGCTGGTGTTCAGGAGCTTCTTTCCTGATTCTCAGTTTCTGTATGATCTTGAGATGCTCACTTAATCTCTCAGTGACTAAATTCTACAAATGTAAAATGGGGACGGTTTTATTTCCCTTCTCCCACTCTGCATCTCTCTTGTCTGATTTGATCACTCTCCCTTCAGGGGTTGTTAATCTGAAGGGTAACCTTCTCTGTTATCCTTCATGAATTGTTTCTTGCATTGTTTCATGAAGCACAATTAGGCCCTGTTTTCAATTTAGTCCTCAAGGTGCTCCTCCAATACAAATGAAGGAATGAGTAGGTCCCACATGGTCAGACAGGTCAATGTCAAGAGGCAGACAAGGTTCTTTGGGTAAATCTGGTGCCTTTTATTAGACCAACTCAAATAGTTGGAACAATTCTGATTTGGAAGTGTTCAGGTCCAAATAGCCTTCGTCAGGCTGAGGAAGCATCTGCAGATTGTCCGTGCTCTTTGTGGACGAACAGAGGAAGAGCGCAGACCATCTGCAGACACGTCCTCAACCTGACCCAATAGCTTGCAGAGAAGAATTTTTCCAACAATTTAGTTGGTCTAATAAAAGATATTGGATTTACCCCCAAAAAAACCCTTGTCTGCCTAGACAAGGTCTAAAAACCCTTAGACCAACATGGCTACAACCAACGCCTCTGGAACAAGGTCAATGTCAAGGCATTTCACTACTGATATAGTTACACTGACCTCTGCTGAATGGTCACCAGTGTTAAATTTAGCCCTGTAAAATCTTTTCCATGCCCTGTCTGCCTCAGACTCATTGAAAGAGAAAACATCTTTGATATGCATAATAAAATTCAATGTTTCTTTCAACATTGTAGGCAAACAAAGAAATGAAAAGTACGGGGTCCAAGTCTCTCCCACTTAGCAATGAAGTTACAGAGCAGGGATGGAGAGGTTACATTTTGAACCACAGGTTTGTAGTCTGCAAGAAGACCAGCCATAAGAAAGTGAAGGCCAAAGCAGAGTTGAGGTGGTCAGATATTCCTGGCTGTTTATTGATAGACGACATCATTTTAGCTACAGAAATAATAATTATCTCCCACTATATCTGTTCAGGTTCTCAACACATTTCTTTTCCTAAATCACGGCAGCTGACAAAATACAGGAGTTCTCCAAGAATCTGGCCTCCAGGGTCAAGATCCTACATATATGGTTAATAAAGAGTAAGACCACAGGGCGCTGAAGCTCAATCTCCATTCTTGTTCTGCGGTTGATAGTGTACCACCAGGGAAAGACACATGCGGCCATAGTGTGGGTTGTACATGGTCACTCCGCAGACAGTATTAAGGCACTTCAATGTAATGTGAAAGTACTGCTCAGACACCTGGTTCTTATAATGCTGTAGGATAGGGGCGGGCAAAATGTGGCCTGTGGGCCAGATGCAGCCCCGCCAGGGCCCCTAAAAATTTTAGAAAATTAATTATCCAGCCCATGGGGGCCCCTGAAAATTTTAGAAAATTAATATTTATCTGCCCCTGGCTGCCTGTCATGCGGCCCTCGATGGCTTGCCAAAACTCAGTAAGCGGCCCCCCGCCCAAAATAATTGCCTGCACCAGCTGTAGGATCTATGAGAGATACGATGTTTTGGAGTCAATGGAGAGCTATTATCTCTTTTTGGTTATTTAGGATAGGCATGAGACTTGGACTTTAACCTCAGCAGCAGATTTACAGGAATGAGTGATAAAACTGTGCTGTTTATTACAGTTTCAAGCTGAGATCTCATATGTTGTTTCAGAATGGAGTGATGGGTTTTATGGCCATTGGAACTGATGGAAAACCTGGATTCATGATGATTAAATGAATGACAACCTGTTTGTGACACTGCTGTAAAGCACATCAGCTTCATCCAGAGAGATCTCTAAGCGCATTGATCTGTCGCGTGGCTCCAGCCTTCCCTGTCATAGGTGCTTCTGGAGACTTATTTTGTGTGCCACATTTTAAGGCCTAAGCAGAAATGACATTACTTAGCAAGCTATCTGTAGGTGATGGGGCTGCCCTATAAATATTACAATCTGAAAACACATTGGTTCCTGTGATGTACAGCACGCAGAGATCTCGACCGTTGGGATTCCAGAGGAAATGGAATATTTTATCACCAAAAAACAGTTTATTTTAGTGTCTGCAGTGGCAAATTCTTGTCATTTAAACCAGCGAGTGCATCATGCCCCACGGGAAATTGTCTTAAAGTGCAAAGCAGGTAGCTGATTATAAACACTGGACTGGGTTGCCTAGACAAGCTAACCAGCCTGCAGGAAGCAGTTTTTGATTATCAGGGAGGGCAAAGACTGCAGTGACACAAAGACACATGTTGCCATGTGGCTGTAATTCCCAACTCTGATTGCATCTCATTTTCACTCTCTGCTGAGTGTTCACAGGAAGTTGGAAGTGTAAATTATGCAGAAAATTTAAAGAATAAAAGGGGAGTCCAGATCCTTGCATGGAAGAAAAAATGTTCGCTTGTCTGAGCTGACAGTTCACTCATATTTTGAACTAGGTTTCCTGCTTTTGCTTCTTTTAAACACTTCCCCAACTCTGCCAGAGTAAGAGAGGAAAAGGAGTCTTGATTTACCATGCACAGACAGTGCATTGACTGATGTCCCTCATTCATCTACAACCAGAATCCTCATGGGGTTATTTTACTGCTTTCTCTGATCCAGGCTCCATCCCAACTCCTTGCTCCACATGGTTGCTCTGAACAAAAGTGGCAGGGGGGGGGAACGCTGAAGAAATGTTCCGTCAAAAGACCACAAGTCTGAAACCGAACAGACACCGCTCTTTTGCCACTGGAAAGACATGATTATTCACAGGATAAGCCTGCAGCGGCTAATTGGAACGATGGGATAGATGTAGAAAACTAGGCTCTAATTGGAGCTTTTTTGTTTGGCTCCTAGTGATATTGCATGCACTGGTCAGGAAAATCCAGAAAGGGTCAAAGGTTCATGACTTTTCCTTCCATTTTTTAAAAAGTAATTTCAGTTTCCTAATGGAAATAACAGGCAGTGAATTTCTGGGTCAGAAATTGCACTTCTGTAAGGGCTCAAGACTTCACCCGCAGCCTCCTGCTTCATAACATACATGAACCCCACAACAGTCTCCATTTTGTAATATCCTGAGGTCTAAATTTTCCTCTTGGTTAGCTCTAGAGTCAGGGGGGCCAAGTTTTGTTAAGCAGGATGAGATATCAGTATTTGGTCCCATGGCATTAGTCCAGAATGGTACCGGTGCAACTGAGGACAGAATAGCTTTTTTTCTGCTTAATCAATATTCAAAGCAGATATGCAAGGGGAAGCGCATTTTCTAGTGGTTAGGAAAGAAAACTGGAGACTCAGACACTCCTTCAAGCTTGCTGTAGGACCATAACACATTGGTTGACTTGTTTAGCACAGGTTCCCAATCTATAAAATGCAATTAAAAACTTAAGACTCATGTAAGGCAACTTACTTACCCACTCGGCACCTCAATTCGTCCAACTACAAATGAACAGAAGGCTAGTTTTTTTTGGTGATGGATGTATTGAAGGAGAATGTTTTAAACTTACTTTGTATTGAACAGCTGGTTTATAACTCTGTAAAAAAAATTAATAGCTCTTTCCACAGTTTCTGAAATTTGAAGGGAAGCCACCACCATCCTGATGGTTAGCCCAGTCCTATCCGATGTACGATAATGCTTAGTCGCAAGCATGAGACCCCCCACCTCTTGTTATCTTTGTATGTTCCCCCAGGCAGATCTTAATGTAAGAAAATAAATTTTGACTTCCAGCAAGTGGAGGTTCCTAAAGATGATTTTTTTTCCACCCCTCCTGCTACACAGTTTGTTCTGTGCTGGGCCCATTTACTGCAAACAGCTTCAGGCAAGCAAAATCATCATTTAAAAAAATTAGAAGAAAGGGTAAATTCTAAAGAACATTACGCTCCTACTGGAAATATTAATGTGAATGTATTATGTGCTGTGTGTGTTAAGCCATTAATGCCCGCATGCAGCATGCTTAAATTTTTTATTTAAAAAAAAAATAAAGACCCAAAAATAATGGATGTCATTTACTGAACCTTTAATTATAGCCAGTAGCATTTACCACATCTCTAAACTTCAGAACATTAAGGCCTCAAACAAAAGTAAAATATCAAAGACCGGATCTTTATTGTCAAAACCTGATGTTTATGTTAGCAAATTTGCTGTTATTTCCCTCGTGATTTTTTTTTTCTCTCTTTCTCATTTTTGGATACCTGACGTACAAGTTACATTGGTGGGTTTTTTCAATGCCATTTATTTACAAAAACTAATTAGAGTCATTGCTATCAATAGCCTCTGACAGAGCTCTTAAGAACAAACTGCATGGCAAATTGACATTGTGTCCTTGTTAAATCAATTCCCACTGAGTGGATTCGAGAGTGGGCATGATTTCCATATTGATTACTTCATTTTCTTGATTGCCCTTTTACAATGAAGTATTTTGAGGGTGGGGGAAGGAGAGAGAACAATATATCTTATGAGCAATCCAATGAAGTAATACATGTTTCAGTCCCTCTCTGCGTCAATGGTATGTGATGGAAAAGGACAGACCAAACAAGTAATAGCACCAAGATGCTTCTGGGCTTTTCAGTGACTCTGTTCCTGCTCATGTGGCTGGACTGGATGGTGGGACAAGCGTGGCTTTAAAACACCTTCATGCTGCCATTATTCTGGGGCTATTCTGGGGCCTTACCCAGCCTTGGGGCTCATTTCCTTTGTTGCTCATGTCCCTGTAGAATTGGCATTTCTTAACTCAGTTCTTGAGTTGTCCAAAGTCATAAAAAGGTCAGGGGTCTATCCCTGGGTCTTTGTGACCCACTGGGCTAGTGCAGATGAGGAATGCCATTGTCCATAGCCAGTGGCACACAAGGGAATCATGTAACTAACTTCAGGAGGTCCAGCTGCATTTGACTCCCCAACTGCTATGCCTCGGTACCAACTTATAGGTAGATTGACTTGGAGCAGCTCAAGTTCATGCTTCCACATCTGTAATAAGGAGCTTTAACAAGGCATCCTGTGTTCTCCAAAGTAGAGCCCCTGAAAAACTGCAGCTGAAAATATAGAAGAGGGCATATAATTTTTCAGGAGTTGGTACTGGGAGCCCAGGAACAATGTTCATGTGCTTCAGAGTGTCTTTCCCTTTTTCCTCTTCTCCAGCTCGTTCGCTACAGCTCCGAAGGGCTCCTGCAGTTAGGGCCTCTGGGCTCCACCGCCTTTCTTCCAGACTCTAAATGTCTCATTGACGATGGGAAAGGCAGGACCCCTACTCTGAAGAAATGTGAAGACATTTTGAGGGCTTCACAAAGACTCTGGGATTTTACACAGGTACAGAAGAGAACTCTAAAAGGTTTTTGGGTTACTATGAATTGCATAGGAGTCCCTGCTCTTGACGGCTGAGAATCTGTGCAGTTGTATGCCACTAAAAAAAGGGTGACTGTATTATGTTTTCGGAAAGTACATGAAGTGGGGGATGTCATAGCTCTCCAGCCAAGTGGGACGATACTTCGCTTGTGCAAGCCCATACACACGTGTGCACACGCATGTTAGAACTGTCTGGATATTTCTCATTTAAAAGGTTTTCTGAGAGGAAATTTCACTTTTGTCAAGATGAAAATAGGTTGTGTTCAATAACATTCTTTTCGATAATGTCGGACTTTCCTGTTTCCACATTCTCAACACTAATGGGATTTCTTTTCTTTCTTTAATTCAGAATGGCCCAATCATCAGCAGAGACACTGGACGGTGTCTTGAAGTGGAAATGTCAAAGGATGCCAACTTTGGGCTTAGACTCGTGGTACAAAGGTGCTCGGGGCAAAAGTGGATGATTAGAAACTGGATAAAACATGGTCGGCATTGACCACTGGAGCTGAGAAGTTGCCACCTCAACTTATTCATTGCTCTGTGTGCCATACCCTCCAAGGCGCTTTTGTTAAAGCAGACTACTGTGAGAAGGAGTTGACTCCCCAGAGTCGTGGACTATTAGGCACTGATTCACAAACAGATGCAGGTGCCCCGTCTCATATCTGTAGGTGCCCTTGAAAGCCTCAAGTGAACTTTGATTTGATGTGGAAATTTGGGAATGATCAAAAGAGAATAGAGGAATGGGCTCCTTGCAGCTCCCCCAGAAGGATTAAGAGGCACCTGTGTGTGCAGCGAGTTCGAAGGGGAGATCCCCATCCTGTACTGCCTCATTGAAGAGAACCCTTTGATGAGTAGCTTTTTAGCTTTAAGTTATTGACTGGTGCACAACTTCTATGGTGAAAAATCATGTGCCTTTTCTACTGTACTTCCTATACAAGTTGACTGGGAAACCCCATCTTTTCAGCATGTCTGATTCATTGTACTAAAGAACAAAACCTGTAAATAAATAACACTACGAAATATAATATACTGTACATTTCAAAGGTGGTTACCTGGGAGTCTCTCTCTCTCTTCTAGCAAGAGCCAGTTCTGCATATGGTTACAAGAGGTTCCCAAACGTCAGTCTGCTCAAAAGCAGCATCTTAGGGGGATACCTTCGTGTTAGGCACAGGTAAATGTCAAAAAGTTAACACAGCCCCATTCTCCATTTCATTGTCACCTTTGGGTCTTTCGACCGTCAAAGAAATCACAATACAGAACCCGCTCATTGATCTCTTTACAGGCAGTTGAGGCGATATGGTTTGGCTGTATAGGATGTCCCCTTGGCCCATACTGTCTGAGAGCATTTACACTGTAAGATGCTAAGCCTGGAATATGCTGTGTGCAGACAGATGTACCTTTGTAACCACTAGGAGCATCATGGAAAGCAGTGGGACCTGTGGAGTACTCACCACTTCTGAAGTTAAGGCCGCTTGTTTAGGCACTTAATATGGATGCGGGGCCCTAAGGAAGCTTTGCATCCTCTTTATACAACATGGCAGTGTGTGGCATGCCACTGATCACAAGGACATGTTTACTGGCCTAACCAGGTCTCCCGAATAACTCACCCTGAGCCTTTCCTGGCTTGAGAAAAGCCACAAATAATAAATAAATAACTAAATCATCCCCAGGTCCTCCTAGATTAGAACAAGAAAGGATCAGCAAACTTAAGAAGTAACCTTTTTATTAATGTGACACCTAAGCCTTTTACTCTTGCTGACCTGTATAACGTTTACTACCAGCAGTGTATTTGTAAGCCTCACTGCACAGTGTCTCCAGCAGATCACGCAGTGTTTCGATGCGGAGGGATGGGTCCATTGTCCAGAGGCTGCTGAAATCAGTGGAAAGATTGCTGTTGACTCCAGCCGGCTTTGGATCAGGCCTGCAGTTTACAGCCTGGTTTGCAACCCAGGATTTGGTCCCACTGAAATGGTGCCGAGAGAAGCAGAGAATATCTGTTACATTCACTGATGAATATTTTTTATAGCAAGTAAAAACAAAGTTGGCTGTGGGTTTGGGGTTTTTTTTTTCCCAGTGGGGAAAATAGGTAATTACAGACACCATGGTACAGTGAATCTAGACGATCTGTTTATTAAAGAGCTTGTAGTTCCCATTTCAAGGCAAGTTGAGCAACGTAAAATGAAAGCAAAGAAATCTAATTTCTATCCAGGGCATTATGTGAAATAAAATGTAATTATTATATGTAATAAATCGTTAAACGTAAACATGCAAATGCCATCAGTTCCTGTCAGCTCTTAGCTGGAATCTAGAAAGAGCACTGGTATGCTTCATCTTCATTTTTTTTTCTTAAATTAAATGTATAGATGCATAACATGAAGTTATTCTACTGGGAGGTTCTTATGACCAGGTACTGATGTCGTGTGTCACCTAGATAGGGATATGTATAAATATTTACCGTTCCAAGGGGTGAATTACAGATGAAGTGCAAGACACAAAAAACCACCACTCACCCTCTATAATTATGGGTATTGGTTCAGGAGTTCAGAGTACAGGGCTGTGCAAAGGATTTCTGTGTGGAAGTGACTGTCAACTCTTCATATACAGTATTAAGAGAGGAGACCTGCGTAGGTGTTATTCTGTCATTTGCCCTGTCTGAGGTTTATCCTTTGAGCTATTTGATTTGGAAAAACAAGCCAAAGGAAAAAGAAAGTTTTCATTTTGGAGGTAAGTTATCGGGGAATAGAGTCACATCTCATTCACAAGTATTGTAAATCCATATATATATCCTTCCTGCTTCTCCGAAGCCAAATTATACTGTGTGTGAGGAGGGTGGGAAGCTGAGCGAATGGCTACATGTCTAATGAAGAGAAGGAGCAGATGAAGCAATTCTGCCAGTTTAGAAGGGGGACTTGTTGCGCTTCAGGTTGATCCGTTGTAAGTCTTTTGCAAGAAAGCTCTAGTCTGCAGTAAGTGGAAGCTAAACTGCAGTAATTTAGCAGCTGTCTCATTCCTGGGTTAAGTGCACAAGGGGAACGTCTAATTAGTGCAGGATGGGAGTGGACATATGAAACAGTTACCATCCATCAGCTGACCTACATTTTGGTAAATTTAGCAGCAAATCACTCCCTTCTCCCCTCTTTTAGATAGGTATATTTTTTCATCTGTCTATAGCCCCATTAATGTGTACTATGTATTACTTTAACTGTTAACTAGCCAAATATAGTACATCTGTCTGTCTTTTCTACTGTGATGGATCATAAATTTACATTTAGTCATGCATTTTGAACAGGACAGCAAGCCTTCCCAAGCCTTTTCAGGACTTGGATGAATAGAAGGAAGCAAAGCACAGGGAAGCTTGAAATAATGTGTCATTTCAAAGGATGTTGCATTGTAGGTTAGGAGCCTTGAGACTGAAAAGTCTAGATAGATTGTCCATTCCCCAAAAGGAGCTTCAGAAGAGGGAGACCTCCAAATTGTGCCATAGACCTAATGAACGAGAATATATTGCCCCCAACGTTCCTTTAGTGAAAGCATTCAAAGCCCAGTAGCAAAGTATTGAAATGTGATCACTCAGTCATCCTGAGGGTCAGACACAGCCAGCCTTCCATGTATGGAAATCAATAGTAGTTTCATGTGTGGAGGAATTGCGCAATAGGACCCAAAGCATAAAAGAGACGGCACAGAATTGATTGGAAATGACTGAGTTGGTGTTTCCTCCCTTGACGTCCAAATCAGATTAACATGTTTTCTGTGGAAGGATATCTTGTTCACTTCTATAAGATACTGAAAAATCTTTCCCATAGGGAAGCTTGTAAAAGCGAAAAGAACCCAAAGAGGGTCTGCTTGCATTTCCAGCTGTAAGAAGACGTTGGTTGTGCAAAATCTTAGATTCCCCAACAGAAGATCCATACCGTAGACAAATATCTGTGGTGATGTGGTGCACTGAGCCTTTTGCCATTAACTTCAAGAGAGCCAAGATGTCATGCCATACTTTCTGTATCTACAAGTTCCCCATGCCACTTATTCACTGCCAGCCTTGTTTTCTAGGGTGCAGCCCTAACATTGAGAGGAAAGAAACACCCACGTAGATGACCAGCCCCCAAAACTTTTTGGAATGGTTCAGAAATTATTCACATTAGGCCTGAGGCCAAAGAAAAATATTTGGGTATTTTTGTTGTATTAAATGTGTCATCTAGTGGACATTCAAGTGAGAATTTCCATGCTTTCAGTTGACCAAGTTTTGAGCAAAATAATGAGCAACAGGATTGGCAGGGGCATCAGTCACTTTCCCTGTGACCACAGGCAACCACGATGTGTAATTGCTTTCATAAACGTATCAAGCTCCATCTTAAAAATGAATGTGGTTGATTTTGTCTCCAGTATTCCTATTGGGAGGCTATTCCAAAGCCTTGCTTCTCTGATGAAGAGAAATCTTCTTCTGTTTTCCAGGCTACATTTATTTATGTCTAGTTCATCACCATTTGTTCTTGGCCTCAATAGTTGTCCTTTAACTATGGTTTTATTCATTCCTGAAGCACTTGGTCCATCCATAGATGCCAACAGGGACCAGTAGAAACTGATTAAGTAGAAACTAATAAAGGAGTAGCTGAATGTTTCTTACAGCGGCCACTGGAAACCTACTTTAATCTATATTTTTCTGGTCACAATATAGGTGTTCTGAAGTGTGCCTAACGAAATTATAAGAAACCTCGACACAGTGTGGAATGTGTTCAGCCAAATGTAGGTAACTTATTGATCATTTTTATTCTCAAGTCCTTTGGTCCTCCAGGCTCCTGCCCAAAGCGGCACATATGCAGTCCCTCTTAACTGTCTGAACATCTCTCAACTTCCATGGATCCATGATACGTGAATTCTTCCATCTCCTGCCTTCATGTGATGTGCCCTCCCCACTCTTGGTCCCATGGCTCTTCCTGACCTCCATACATGGTCTACTATGCCAGGGGAGGGAGAAACAACATTTTCCAGTAAGAAGGAAAATGACATTTAAAAACGTTGACATTGCCTGCAGCCTGATGAGAATGAGGATAGCTGGCTGGCATGCTAGTGGTGTACCACTGGGTTTTATGTTGCAGATCTCTAATATAACTATCACAAACCATTTAGACAAAAGAAAAAAATCTTTCCTATGATACTGCTATGCCAGGGTCTCAAGATCTTGCCTCCTTAACCCATTAGGCCATGGAGGTGGCCACCTCATCATTTTTAAACAGCTGGAGTATTCTTTCTGCATGGCAACTGTTGTTTTATCTATCGATAGATTTATTTAGAGACTGGCTCATCACCTCACACTGTCGTTTGGTCTACATACAAAATTCAGAAGCAAAATACACTCGCTTGCCTAGGCTGTCCACTAAAAGCATTGTAGTGGCTAAGCCTCCACCAGTAGCAATCAGCATCTGCACCCTAAATACATTCTCCCTTCAGCAGTTTGGGGAGAAAGGGAGCTGAACACAGCCTTCATGGGAAGCAAAGTTGCATTGAACCTCCCAGTACTGCATGAGTGCTTTAGGGAAATGACTGATGGAAAAGGTGCAACGTGGGCTTTGCACTGGGCATTGAAAGCCATTAGAGCACAAGAAAAGCCTCAGCCTGCCTGGTGATGAGCATTTCCAGTCTCATTGCAAACTCTACAAGCTTTTAGGCCCAGACCCTAAGTAGCCTGCCATGTGCCCCAGAGCTTGATTTCTGAGTTCCAGTGCAAAACCCAGGTATGGCAATCCACTAACAACCATGAGATTGTTAATGGTCCAACTGATAACAATGATTGGTTGATTCATTTTTGTCTATGGAGTAGTGTCCAAGGGGCCCTCATCAGGATCATCCCAGCTCCAAGGAGCTTCAAACTTTTAAGACTGAGCTCCTCTCTACTGAAGTCGGTTACAAAATGCTCACTTGGTTTAAGGATGTGGGATGAGGAGGCCCCGTTCCTTGCATGGCTTCAGGCAGAATAGCTAACAAGTAAATAAATATTTAAGACTTGATTTTCAGCAGTGCTTCAGCCCCTGCAGCAAACTTGACTCCAGTGTATGCTCCTGAGCTCATGCACTCTGACAATTAGGCCTTTGTTGTTAATTTAATACGGATAAATTTGCAGGTCCCAGGTGTTTAGAATATTTGTTCTCTTCTCATCAAGCCATTCTTTTGTGAAGATCCTTCATTGACGATTGTTCCCGCAGAGGAAACCTCCATTCGCCACGTAGCAAAGGGCATAATCTTCCTGACACGTGACAGCTAAAATTTCGGATGCTAAAGCCCCAGCTAATAGAGTTTAATGAAATAGCACCAACCCTAATCGTTTCTTTAGATTAATTACACAGCATGTAATTCCTCCAGTATATGGCATTCATTTGAAATGGCTCATTAATAGGCATAGCAAAGCAGATTATGGCCTGCTTTTGGTGCCATTGAATTGGGCTGTATCATGAATTTCAATAGAAGCCAGTTGGCAATAGGAGGTTTTGGGTAGAATACACAGAGTTTTATAAATGCAATACCCAGTTATTGTGTGTGTGTGCTGGAAAAAAAGGAAATGCAATTGTCAGAATTTATTCAGTAAAAACATCTCTAACAATGAATAAGGTCTGTTTATGACTTCTACTATTTTGATTACTTCTACTATTTTGATTACTACTATTACTTACTATTAAAAAATGCCTATCCCAGAGTCTGAGTACAGATAGGACTATAGCAAGTAGTCAGCATCAGCACTCTACAGGGGTCATGTCTTCATATGCTGCTAGAACTGTATGCCTTCATATTAGTCTTGATATTATGGCCCCTCTGGAGCAAGTTACATTTTACTATATTGTGTTTTCACAAGGAAGCCTTCAGACAGTAAGTATCTCCTCCTTGTAAGTCCTGTTACTGACTCATTGATATCAAAGACTTTTTTTCCATTGATAATCACTGGAAGGAGCATAACTACACAATGCACAGAAAGTATATAACATGGCACCGTGATGTAACAAAATGCATGAATCCTGAATTTATAGCCCTTATATTTTAGTGAGAAAACTCACAAGTTATTACTGGAACACATTCCTGTCTATCGGGAAATGGAGTCTGTGAAGTTCATGAACTGAAGGAAACACAGACAGCAAATGCTACACCTATATAACCCATAACTCTCCATAAATTTGGTGTAAAGCTTATTAACATTTACATCACCTAAAAATATTCCGAGAAGTGTAATGTATTGGCTACAACTTGTAGATGAGCTGACACCCATTTTAAAATGGTAATTGTTGAAATAATGCCTTGGCCTTATAAAAGAATGTGACCTTTGAGTCACATGAAGCTTTTAGTTGTGGCTATACAATACTCCCAACTTCAGTGGCATTATGAAAGAGAGCTTGACAATGCCCTCTCCCTCCAAATGCATGACCACTGATTTAAGACGTGGCTTCATGAATTTCATCAGCTTACAGTACTAAACAGCTAACAGTACAAAATGATAGCCAGTGCTCTCCTCGTTAGTTCTTAAGTAAAGGCCATATGTTTTCAGTCTCCCCAAAACATTTACTCATCATATATCCTAATACAGGCCAGTCTGAGTATGAAAAAAGGGGAATCTCTGTCTGAAGACATTTCTTCAAAGACACGTAGAAGCACCAAATTACTTCTGATAGGATTGCATTTTCTCATGTCCAACTGTGAGTATTACTGAATTCTGAACTATTTGTAATAATAACTTTGATTTCAGAAAACAAAAATGAATGTGATGACTACAAGGCAAGCTGTGGTTTTCAAATCATTTGCCATCTGTTTGTCACGTTGTTAAGTCAATTTGTATTTACACCTGAAGAGTTAATGTTGACTATGCATTTTACCGATGACATGAACTGGCATGCATTCTTGGCTATTGTACCTTTTGAAACCTTCTAATAAAATGCACCATTGGCAAAAAAGAAAAGAAAAGAAAAAGAAAAGTATGAGTCTTTATAAAAGGCATGTTAAATTGAGTAAGTTCTAAAAGCTATAGAGCCCATTTCTGAGTATGCACTATATAATTCATCCAGATCCCCAGCTGGCTGATGTGGGGAAAATGCCACTGAAGTCAAGGGAGCTATGCCAATTTTACATCCCCTGGGTATTTGGCTCTTTGCAGTATACTTTCAATTCAGTGCTTTTGATGCTGCAGTTCATGATGACCAATAGCATAAGTAAGGGGGGGCAAGTGAGACAAATGTGGGGGTGCTTGAGCTTCTGGGTGCAGGAAGCAGGGGCAAGAGTCCTCCCCCCCTGCAAATCACTGTTGTAATGTAGCCAACAATTGGGGGATTAATGCCACCAGGTGTAGAGACTCTCTTGTGTCCCTGCAGACATTTTCCTGACCACCAAATTCTGTGTTTTGCAATGCCACTCAGGACAGGGATCAGCAGTGGTTGCAGCAGGGACATGTGAAAGGGTTCATACACCCAACTGCTGGCCACGCCAACCCTTCCCCGCTACAACAACAGCTATTCTCTGCTGGCCCAGAACACAAAACCTATCTGCTATGCCTCTGATGATGACACTGTGACTGGTAGACCTTGAGGAATACGTATCTTGAAAGTCCAGTTTCAAGTACAGTGATATGCTTGCACAGCACTTACAGTGATAATCTATATAGCAATACTAGCTAAGGTCTTGGGAATCCTTTTGGGACTTGAATTTACTTTTTAGGCATCAGTCAAAACTTATCGTGTAAAAATAAATCTCTCTCCATCAAGGATTCCTTACTATGCAATCAATGTTCCTGGAATCGGTGAACTCTAGGGGAAAATGTGCAATTAAATCACAAAACAGCACAAGAGCCTGTTGCTGAAAATTGCTCATTTTTCTAGGAGATGTGGGTTGAAGGTAATGCATTGTTTTAATGCAAATGCACGGGGATACAATTGATCTCTTGTCAACTTATGCAATTGTTTCAAATGAAACTCACCCAAAACAAAGCCTTGAAAAGTATATATATTTTTCTCACTGCATAGTTAATATAAAGGGCTAAGTAGTGAATGTTTAGGCCTACATCACAAGCTGCAATACCTTGACTCTGGGCAAGCCCCTCAGATGGAGTCCGCATAGCTAGTTAAGGGCAAATGTAAAGCCACCTTATAGTTCATACATGCTGGCCATCCACAGTGAGTACCCCTAACCTATCTGCAGTCCATCATGACCCCAGAAACCCTGCTGA
>NW_005841873.1:910344-973414 GCF_000455745.1 Alligator sinensis
CTGAGGTTAGGCCTGGTCAGAGACTGCCTCTCCCTTTAGCCTGTTTGGAATAGAAAAAAATCCACCCCATCTGTACCCCATGGCACTTCCGGTCTCAACTGCCCACAATTAAATCCAGGCACAGATGAGGCAAAGATAAATCTGTTTCTAGACTGAAGGACTCTGCTTGAGGAATAAGCACAGTGTGTGCAGGTATGTCAAAGGCTACAAGATAATACGTACATGGAGTAGAGCACTTCATGTGTCTTGGGCTGATGGAGGGCAACTCTCATGAGCAGCTCTTGGTATCAGTGTGGACCTACCCACATTTCTACTAAAGTCAATAGACATACATTAGTGAAGATACAACTTGCACCATCTGAGGATCTGCTTTGGGTAATTATTTCTGTCTGATGCCAGGAGGGTGCAAAATGCTACCAATCCACTCCAGTAGTGTTTTTACCTGCCTCGTAAATATGGTAAGCCAATACACTAAATGAAAACCTGAAGTGACTCAAGCCATTCATTATAATGAAGCAGATAATCAGCATTATGAAACTCAGTCAGCTTCTTGTATTACTAAACGGTATGCTACACACAATCAGTATTTACGACATGAATTCTGGATCTGGATAGAGCAGCTGGGAAAACATCCGATAGCTTGAAAAGGTCGTTCTGCTATAACTACAAGAGAGTTTCCCTCCACCCCCACACAACCCAAAGGGGCCTGTGCCTGCTGTCTTTACACAGGAAAAAACCCTGTTTGCTTTAATAGTCATTTTGCTGGACTGTGGACTGTAGGATCAGAGTCAGTAAATTTATTTAGCTTTTATGTTCACTTGAACCCGGCAGTGTAGCAGCTCCTGTTTTCTTTGTGCCCAGTATTAAATGTATTGGGTATACAGACATTTCATTGTACATCCACACTGATGAGATTATGTGGACAAGGCTGCTGCGCAACTACCCATGATATCTATGGGCTCAATTTCCGGTTGCTGTCAATCTAGCATCTCTCAGTAGCAAACAAAAATTCATTTTTAAAAGATGTCTCTTAGCCTCTTTTGAATGACTCTGCTAGAGATTACACCCATCAGCGCTTCAAACACTTTGGTCAGCAATTCTGAATTACAAGGCACTCCATTTTATGGCTGTTCAGATGCTTCATTGTGAATACTGTATGTAATGAATGTAACCCTAACATTTTTGATCAGTGAATCAGTCACAAATCAATTGTGATTAATGCCTGTGTGTGAGATGATCATTTGTAAATGTGCACCATGCGGGTTAAATTTCAGGCTTTATCTAGCTTGTTAACTATTATGTGTGTCTGCTGCTCACAATGCCCAATTGGTCATCTGTGTCAGATGATCCTGTTTTCACCTCCTGATTGGAAAGCTGAATTTTTTTTAAGACGGGCGACTACATAACAAAGCATTTTTTCGATTCTGAGCACTGATTTGAAGAAACGTTTATGCTAATGTCTGCAAAACTTTCAGGATTTGCCAACATGCTTATGGCTTTACTACAAGACCCAAAACTATCAAAGAGTCTAAGAATCAGCAGAGCAAACTCAACACCTTCATGGGGCGGGGAGTATGAATGATGATTATTATTATTAATTAGCCTAGTTTTAGCAATTAGTCATGTTTTTCTTACTTTCACTTTAGGCTCGTTCTGCCTCTAGATACCCTTGTATTGCTTTTATTATAACTGTGTAAGATGATTTATTTTCAGACAGGTTAATAGTGCGGATGACCTGTACTTTGTGAAAGAGTCTGTGTTGGAACAGGGAGCTTTTCTAATTAACAAAAAAATCATATGGCATTCTACAGTGCCTCTTTGCAAAAGTAAGGTCACTAAAGTAAAGTGACATTCATTAAGCCGTAAGTACTCATTATAACAGTCCATTATCTGCCTCAGAAAAAGATTCCTGGAGCAGAGGAACTTCACTGTAGACCTTTTGTTACAGATAAAGGACGGCTACGGCATGAGCAAAATGGGGCCTTGCTGGTATTAAGCATGGGAAGATGCATTTCAGTCTTGCAATTTGAAAATATCTTTGTGGCTCTAGAAGTGGGAATATGGGGGGGAAGAACGGTGGCACTAACGTACTTTAGGAAAGTACAAGTGGAATTTGACATCCTTATGGCACAGCTCTGTGGCTGCATTACTGCTGAGCTTTGGATTTCTTATACCTGAGATAAAGAGTGCCAATGCCACCATTAAAATGGTGTCTTTCAGTGCCTGTTTTATCAGGAGTTACTTTGAAGTGTCAATCTCTTTTCCATCATGACAGCATTCAATCTGCAAAAAAAAAAAAAAAAAAAAATTACATTAAAAAAATGTAGAAGTCCTTGTGGGGTAGCTTGTTGCCATTTTAATTACCAGAGGGTGGAGATGTCAATGGGTGCATCTCTCACCCAGCTCATTAACTGAGTTACCACACTCCCTGCCTCACCATGTGTGAATATGACCCTGCGGGAAGTTCTTTATGGATCCTAAGAGGAGAGGAGAGGGGCTGGTCTGACAGGGAACGTTTCACCCAGAGAGGGTGAATCTATGCATGGATGTTTTCATGATCTGGTCCTAGAGTCTTTAAAAGATTCATTGAATGTTGGTAGATAAGGAAGGGATTCAGAAAGGGTTTTGCCGCATTTACACTTTGTCATAGCAAAATCCTCCTTGTCTATTAACAGAGCTCCACCAAACATATGGTTGATCCTATGGTGTTTTAACAGTGAGGTAGCTGCCAAAAACTATTGAAAATATTGGTGTGCTTTATGTGTGAAGCCCGTGGGGCCCTGTACAGAAAACAGTGCCTCCTATCAACAAAGAGAAGAAAATGAAGCTGCTAATTAAATTGGCACAAGCAGGTCATTGGCGAAACGGCTGTTTTCATTACAGGGGTGAAAGTTTGTAGTTTTAAAAAATCATTAGGAAGACTACTGTTTATTTGGACTCACAAGGGCAGCATGCTGTGGGAGAAAGGGCTGTTCCCCAGATCAGTCGCACTAAACTGGGGAAAAACTGAGGCACGGGGACCTTCAGATGTATCTGTAAAGACTGTGACTGCTGCATGGAGGATTGGTGTGGGTTGCTGTTCCTGTCCTTGCTAGAAGGCTGGTTATTGTAACCCGTGTGCTGATCCAAATCATGGAGTGAGCCATTTTCAAGGGACCCAGAATAGGCCCAGCTAAAGAAATCCCAAGTGCCTGGACTCAGCCAGCAGGACAACTATGAGTTGCTGAGAGATTGTGAGAGATCCTAACCACACTGTGATCCTCTGTGACCTGACGCCCTTGTCGGGGGCCTGGAAGAACACAGGTCTGTAAACTGTGTCTGGTGGGAAGCTTGATGGGCTCCAGTTTTATGTATCAAAGCATGGGATGAAAGGGATTGCTTAGATCTGTGGGTGACATGATATGGTTAAGATATTCTTGGAAGAACTTGCAAAAGCACCAAAGTGATTTGTGAGCCTAATCCTATTGTGAAAAGTGATTTAGGAGCCCGTGTCTCGTTGATTTTTTTTCACTGAAACTAAGTCTCCTAAGTAAGTAAAATGCTCCTGGAAATGGAAACTAGGCTACTTAGTCACCTGTGTGTGTTTTGGAAATATCCTGTTCTCTGGAAATATGATTTCTGGATGCCACTGCTCTGATTTGGGGGGGTTGGGGAAGTGCAATCACACTGCAAGCAGTAGCTACCTCGGGTGCAAATAGCGACATAGCACAGTATGTGCTTAGGGTCAGAGCATGTATCCAGCTTCTAGGTGGGTCTTACAGCCTGTGCTGAGTTTGGGGCTATGCCAGCTGCACTGCCAGCAGTACCCAAGTTGGGTATTTTTTAAAGCTAGCTTGGGCATGTCTTCATTATAATGAATACCCTACACTGCTTAAAGAGTAATCTGGATTGATTTTTATTGCTGTATGAGGAGGCCATTTGTACAGAATGCCCCCCCTCCCTCCCCCCAATCCCTCTCCCAACCCCATGTGTTCTCCTATTACTTACTTTTCTTGTTCATAAAAAAAAAAAAAGTTTGAAGACCTCTTTTAAGCCAGGAAGCAGTGAGGGGTTAGGGTTGGGGGGGAGGGTCTATTTCTCTGCCTTACACCACTAGCAGAAAAGGTGCAAATGGTTTCTATCTCAGTAGCCTGCTTTGTGATTTTGACCTTTGATCCAAAGTTGATGACTTTTTTTTTCAATTGGAAGTAGTTGCAGAACTTCCCTATTTCAGGGCAGGGAGTTCCCAATGCTCCTCTGTGCTCAGTGCAGGGGGGACTCCAGAGCTGTTGAGGTTACATAAATCCTCACACAATGCGCTGCTGCACTGCCCTGAAGGAATACCCGACCTAGCTCAGGGACCAGAAGCAGGCTTCTAGTTTCTGCATTTCTGCAGTGCTTTGTCCTTAGCTCTGCTTAGAAATAGTGTGTGTTAGCTCATCTGGAAAGCCATACTGATGCAGCCACGTTGCTTCTGGAACTTGACCTGACTTATTCAGCACTGTTTAGCACTAGCTCTGTAGAGCAGTTTGTTCTGCCATGTAGCTATACCCAGCTATTCCCAGTGTCATTTAAAGTAGCCTCAGGGTTATTTAAGTTTATATTTTCTTTCACATAGCCTG
Organism: Alligator sinensis; assembly: GCF_000455745.1. Taxonomy (NCBI): domain Eukaryota; kingdom Metazoa; phylum Chordata; order Crocodylia; family Alligatoridae; genus Alligator; species Alligator sinensis. Next base: position 914,946 of record NW_005841873.1, read on the forward strand.
TCTGGAAATGAAGAGGAATAACCTGATATATATGCAGCGCTGGGGACATAGAGCAGTACCAGCCCAGAGCTCTCCATTCCAGCCAGACAGCCTCCCAGTAGAGGGGCTAATCTTGAGGGGCATCTTTCGGTCCCCTTTATGCTGCCAGAGCTCTGTCAAGGAGCTGGGGTCAGGACCCCAGTCTTCCACATACTAATGTTGCATCCTACAAAGATGAAGGTTTCTTTCTCTTCCCTCTTCACTTCTTGATGTTTGCTGCAGAGGGAGCTTAGCATGCAAGTCCTTTTGTTTTATTCACTTTCAGCCTGCTCTCACTAATACTTCTGAGATGTATTTATCATATGACCTTCTGGTACGTTAAGTTTGGAGAATCCTACACGTGGACCCTAAAAAGCTAGATGTCTGTACTCCCATCCTGTCTGCTTGCTTCTGATAACAGGATTGGGGGGGGCACATGCAGTTTTCCCCTTAAGGGGACAAGGGCATGCTTCTTGTCTTAAGCTATTCATTGCAGTCTTCTGAGCTGAAAATGGGGTGGGGGTTGGAGTATGATCCCTTCACAATCAAAAAAAAAGGGTTGGAGAAGGAGATTTGCCTAGAGAGCCTGGTTAAAGATAAACATGCTAATTATACATAATATACCCACACACCAATTTTAGCTCAATTGATGTCATTTGAGCCTAACTTGACAAGGCCTAACTTGATTTTTCTCAGCAGTGTGAGTATTAGTGATTTTTTTTTTTTAAAAGAAGCAATGGTTTTGATGGAAATCATTCTGGTCTGCCAGCCTTCCCTAGTCCTTCTGCTTAGTGTCCTTAAAATAGACAGTTAACTCTGTGTGCTAAATGATGCTAAATAACTGCTCTATGTGCTAATCAAGTAACCGGTCCCACAACATGATTGGCATTTGCTTCCATTGGGTTTGATTAGTGTCCTCAGTGGAGGCGATGCTGTTCCTCTAGGTAGAAAGGATCTGGTTGTGATACCAGACCACTTTTTGCTCCTCTGTCCCCTCAGTCATGTTATTTCTGACTCTTGTGACATTTGGAGGGGGAAAGCAAAGCCCTTCTGAACAAAGCAGAAGACAAATAATGAAACTAGAAACTATGAAATAATGGAATCCTTGGAGTCGATTCCTCCTTTTTTTGACATGTATTGAGAAACAAAGGCCATTTTTTTTTTCACATGGCTCCATCAGTTGGTTGCTTTTTTGTTGTTTTTTGCTTTTTTTTGTAGGGCTTTGCCCACTTACGTCCCCAGAAAACTCATCCCCAATGCTGTGGGGAAAAAATGCCTGATGATTAGGAGAGCATGGCTCCTGGTTCATTTGCTTATGTGAGGGCTGGGGACATCATGCTTAGTCTGAAGTTGACCGTGCTTAAGCTCACGGGGAACAACGGGCATCAGGAACACTTGATGATATATGGTCCCGGGCAACTTGAGAACATTGTGGGGTTTTTGGGGAGGTGTTTTTTGCAAGCACCAGACTCGCACACTATTGAAGTGATATGTACAGTATCAAGTTCATAATAGTTATATGTAAAATGCACCTTCTGTGTGGGAAGAACAAAAGCAGCATGATTTGATGCCTCTCTCAATACCAGCAAAGTGCTTACATGACCCAGGTATTAAAGAATTGTAGGATCAAAATAGGGCTAGAAGAGACCTCACAAGGTCATCTAGTCCAGCCCCTTGCTCAAGGCAGGATCATCCCTGACTAAACTATCCCACCCAAGTGTCTGTCCAACCTGCTTTTGAGAGTTTCCAAGCTTGGAGAAGCCACAACTTCTTTAGGTCGCCTGTTCCAATGCCTGGCCACTCTCATAGTCAGAAAGTCCCTCCTAATCTCCCACCTAAATTCTCCTTGCTGCAGTTTGAGGTCATTGCTCCTTGTCCTGTCCCCAACAGCCATAGTTGTAGTATCTGGGCACCTCCTTAATACAGTTTCATCCTTGCAGCATCTTTGTTTTCTCTGTGCTCTACAGCAGGAGAACAGAGTTACAGGGAGAATAAGTGACTCGCCTAAAGTCACAGAGGAAGCTTATGGCAGAGTTGGGACCTGCATGCTGGTCTTGCGATCCCGGGCTCCCGCACAAAGTGCCTCTTCATACAAAAGTGGATGACTGTGTTTTGGCTTGCTGGGTTTGGAGCTCAGCAGCTACAGTTCTATTTCCTCCATTATTCAAATATAATTGAATCAGCTGCTGACTCAAGACATCATGGGTGAGTATATGCCCCTCAGGCTTTTGCTTAAGCATAGCACTAACTTCTCTCTGGCTTCCAGCAAAGCCAGTCCATGTTTGCAGACTGCATTTATTTTGGTTCCTTCCTTTATTGATGTTGTTGCTGTCTTTTGAGTAGCACATTATCAAATCCCGTCAAATCCTCCTCCATAGAGAAGCACCATCTAGGGAGAATGGTTTTTGAGGAGCAGCTTCAGTTTTTATAATGAGGTGGAAGTCAGCAGATGCTTCTTTGGATGTTCGTACTAAATCAGTTTTTACGATTCTATTTCTGGCATCATTACTCCAGATTTCCAGTCCTGCTTTTCACCATCCACAGCACTTCTCTCCTCTACAATAAATTCAGATCACATTCTTTATATCCAACCCTCTGATTTGAATTTCTCAAGATAAAAACCGCACAAGGAAAGCAGATTAGCATTGGAATTTATCAAATAATAATAATAATAATAATAATAATTAGAAAATAAATCCAAAAGCCTTAAATGAGTTTCAGGGCTAGCTCCTCACCCCCGTGTCTCTTAAAAAAAAAAAAAAAAAAATCAACACACTGAAGTTCTGCCAAGTGTCCCACACCCAATCTTATAAAGAGGCTGAAAAGTCTGTATCTTCCTATGACTAACAGATTTCTCACATAGAGTACAGGGGCTCTGGGAGATGAGGGGCAGGGTTTCTAGTTGCTCCAATAACATGCACATTGGGTTGGGAGGCACAAATGGTGCCATCATGCAAGAGATGCATCTATGAGTGCAAAAGTTACAGGCAAATTCTAGTTTCCCTTTTATGCGTGCCATCCCCATCCCTTTCACTGCAGGTTATGCGAGCATAAAAGGAAAATTTACAACGGACATCAGGTGTTAACTAATTAACCAAAGGGTTAGCTGATGAAACAGACTATCAAGGGATAAGGTAAATTGCCCGTCCCTTGCAATCTTTGAATCAAGATCAGGTTTCTTCCTAACGCATATGCTCCAATTGGGCCTCAAGCTGTTGGGTTAGAGGTACAGGATTCACTGGGTAAAAATCAATGGCTTGAATTTATGCAGGAGGTTAGAGCTCATGTTCATAACAGTCCCTTCCAGCCTTAAAGCCTATGAACCGAGATGAGTATGGTATAAAAAGCTAACGAGACTGACTAGCTGTAAGATTGCGCCATGACTGACGAAGGGTGAAATTGTCTCTTCAGCCACCTGCTAGTTATCAACTCCAAGGGCCAAATCCTCAGTGGATTCACACTGGCACAGTCCAAATGATTTGAATGTGATTTAAAGCAAATGAGGCTCTCATCCCAGCTATACCTTCACTTTTGTTGCCGCAGCTGAGACACCGTCACTGGGATTCAGCACGTAACGATAGGAAGATATATGTACTGGAAGCGAGATCTGTCCTGCTGACCTCAGTGAAGGATCCTGTCCTAAAAGAGGAAGCAAAAAGGCAACAACTGCCTCAATTTCTTTGTACCTTGGTTAGGTGCAGGGAAGGAAAGAAAATACCAGAAGCGCGATTCATTTTGCCGTGTGGGAGAACGTGGGCAAAGATGTACAAATTTGCCAGCAAAAGCTGCTAATGATACAATCTGCAGCATCTGCATGATTCATTGCAGTATTGAAGCCAAAGACCCCAGGTGAAATAAGGTGATTTTATCTCATTATCACCAGCAGAAGCTACTGATAGAGTCGATGGTGTTCTCTGTGGGCATGAGACTGAACTATTCTGAAATAATCACCTGTTACACAGATGCAGAAAATGTTTAGACTTCTAAAAAACCACCAAGTGTCAATCAATCCATTATAATTGGCAGTTCATCCAGCTGCAATGACAGCAACAGAGGGGCCTACACCCAGCTTGCGGCAGTTGTTTGCTTTTCAAACTGGTCCCCTGAAAAAATCCAAACGGGTGCTTCCTTTGAACTGGGTCTGAGCCTCCACGTGTTTGGTATGTCATTCGTCTCATCACAGACTTCAGTAACAGCTGCAAAAGTGTGGGTCTGGATTTTGGTTGTGTCACATCCACCCCAAAACCACAGAGGGTAGAGCTAGGGTTTGATTTAGAACAGTCTTTGGTTTGCATGGATTTGGCTGAAGGATTGATGTTCCCATCTCAGGATGTCAGCTCTGTGCCCGTCCCTTAATCTCTAAGGCAGGGAGAAGAACTACCCTCTCTTAGGCTCCCACTTTCTTTTTCCCTGTCTACACTTCTCTACTCTTAAACAACATCCTTGGGTTGGGAGTACGTGGAAGGTGGCAAAGGTCATAGACATCTGGAGGGCATAGGTCATTTGGGCCTACCAGGTCCAAAATGTTCATGGGTATTCGACTGCATCATAGGTTTTTGGAGAGGGTTGGGGGGGGTTGCTAAAGGAACTTCAGAAAATGCTCTTGTTTTCCTAATGTGACAACTGGACCAACCAGTAAAATATGAATCCCTTTGGAAATCCTGATGTTGCTACATAATTTTGGAGAGTGCTAAAGCAGTGTCCAGGAGTCTCAATATAAATGACCCTCCAGACCCATCATTTGCAGATGGCGAGAGAAAGAGAGTCAGGTTTTACTATCGTAAAAGTTTACAAACTCTCTCTCAGTAGTCGTGTATCTCTTCGTGGTGTTTCTTTTGTATCCCATAACCTTGAATGAATATCTTGCCAAGAGCTTTGTTACTTCTAGGCACCTAAGTAACTCTAATCTTAGATATTCAACCCAACCTTACAGCAGGGTAAAGAGATTTCTGTCTAGCTTGGATGGCATTTATGATCCATAAAGAGCCCATGAATGGGGAGATACAGGATGCTTCTCTCTGTAGGGTATCCAATTTGAAACAATTGTATCATCAATGTTAGATAAAAATCTTAATAAGCTGGAGTTAAACAACTGCAGGTTTTTTTTCTTAGAGGCAAACAAACAAACAGAAAAGGAACTGTACAGTTTAAAATTCACCATATGCACCGTAACTTGCATTTAGTAATTAAATTCTCACAACACCCTCTTACATTGCCAGGCACAGCATATTGGCTTAGGTTTGTCTGGTTGCCGAGTGCGAACCAAAGTGATTTCTAACAGTAATCAGCTCCATTTGGAAACATACTCATAAAAATGCCAGCTCGGAGGCTCAGAGCAATAATGATTCATGCATTAGCAAATGAGCCTGTTCTCTGCTAGCTAACACTTGAGATGCAGCAGGGGATGAACCCCAGAGCAAGAGGGGGGTTTTTGTGATGGGGCACATCTGGGAATCCTAAGAAAGGATCTGATACTCCTTCAACATAGGAATAGCAGATCTTAGCGTGAAAGTGTTGACTTGAGAGTCAGGGGAGCTGATTCCAGTCTCCCTCTCTGCCACAAATGTTTGGGCTGACTTTTGACAAGTCATTTGCTTCAGATTCACGAAGGGATTAGCCAACGACACAGCACATGCCCTTCATGGCCAAATCCACGGTCTTGAGTTGGCGTACTCTGAGAAGGCCTACCAAACCGAGCCCCCGGGTGAGGTGGGCAGAAGAACTGCTCCTACATCAGTACTCATTCATGAGATTGGTGCTGAAGGGAAGCCAAAAGTTAAGCCATTCTTCTCTTCCCAACTGAAGTTCAACTTCAGGTGCTTGGTGAACTTCACTGTACAGATGACTGCTGAGCTGGGGGGGTTTGATGATCTAAATTTTGAGTGAAGAGTCCTTTTGGTGATTTTTGCCTTTACTCCATCTAGGCCTCATTCCCCGATATGTAAAAAGAAGGTGATAATCATTCCTCCCCACCCCACCCCCTTCCTTTTCTATTTTTATTGTAAGGTCTTTGAGGCAAGGCCTGTGTTTTCCTATGCATTTATAGTGTGCCTAGCATGCCGTAGAGCTCAGCTGTCTTCAGGGTAGGACTTGCAGCTACCAAAATATAAATAGTGTGGTGCTTCTTCAGCCTGAAAGGGTCTGAGACCTTGGTGAGCAGCAAGGGTGCAGCCCTCCGGATGGTCTATAGATCAGACTGCTATCCTGTGTTTTTGTGCATCCTCCATCCACGTCCTGAGCTCCTGTACAGCAAAGAGGAATAACAGCAAAGAAATAAAAGCAAGAGAGGAGCCAATCTAGAATCAATAGTGACTCGGGTATTTTATGTGGGGAGAAAGCTTTCTTAAATAAGTGCCTACACACAATCCCTGCCCAATGAATCAGTGATTATGGCCCATCTTCTCTTGTTGGTGTTAATTTGTTGCTTAAGGCCAATCAGCTAACTGGCATTTAGTGAATCGACAACAGAGCAAAATGACAAGAAGGCTTGCAGACCTCGGAGAGCTGTGACCTTTCCGAGTAGGAAGGATACAATCTGCCGATCTTGCTTACAAGGAGTAACTGTATCTCAGAGCTGCAGGCAGAAACAGGGAACCCCGCAGCCACTGCCATCTGTAAAATCAATACCTCATTAGCCTGACCTCTGCTGCTATCCTTGGGCATCGTTGCGATTCTGGGAGATGCTGCAAGATGGGGATCTAAGCCCAAGGTTGAGCACCCCTAACTCCAACAAAGCTGAAGGGGAGATGAAGGAGCTTAGCACTCCTGGAAGCCAGGCCTCAGGCAGCCAAGGGCATCCAGTGATGTTTTCCAGAGGTGAACGAGATAGATGAATTCAATCAGGAGGAAGGCAAGTAGTGTGTTCAGCTACCCACCTGCAATGGTTGTGCAAGGGGAAGGGGCACTAACTTCCACCAGGGTTTTATGGGGCTTCTGTTCTAGCATGCCACTTCCTTAAGCATTTCCTCTGGGATAACCATGGCTTCTTCCTGGTCTGGAGTTGGAGAGCAAGCTGCACAAGCCATAGCCTCCCCTAACAGCAGGCAGTCCTTCAGGCTGAGTGAGTTGAAGCTGCAGCTCTACAATCCTCTACGTCCTACTGACGGTGGAGGCAGAGTCCTGGTCCACGAAGTAGCCTCAGCTTTGTGAGTCCTACATACTTGTCCAGCAGATGTGGGTTATGATAATTGTAAGATATATTTTATTTCCCCTTTTCTAAACTGTAATTTACCTTATTGAGCCACTCTGTGCAAGTTCTCTGTTTGTCTCCTGCATAATCTCTCTGCACCCCATCTTTCCCATGCAGCATGGCTGCTGCTAGCACATACTCAGGGGTAAATTTAATCCAAATAGGAAAAGAAATTGCCTTTTTTTTCCTTCTCTGAAAAATAATTTGCAATGATTTCAAACTGAGAGACAGCATCCTAATATTGGCAGCGCCTGGAATTTTTTCACATGAGACTGTGCTGTGAGATCTGAGGCAGAGATTTAATCAGGACCAGGGGCAGCTATCAGAACAAGCTGTCATGCCTAGAAAACCTCAAATTATGCTCTAATTATCCACCTACATTGCCAGAGAATAAATAACTAATGACTTCAGCTCACTGTGCTAAAGATAATTCCAGTTGTAACAAGTTTGCAGGTTGCAGCTTTTTTGCAACTTGTTTTCATGGTGCAATAATTAGTAGTATTTTTATTCAGGGACAGGGACTCAGTGGGCTTTGCGGTCTCTCACCTCTGGATATTTGGAGTTGCAGCTGACCACAGTGATTAATGGGAGGGAGAAGTTGCTGGTGGTTTCTTAATTCACAAAGCACTGTGCACAACTTTGTGGCTGGCGATCTGTTCAAGAGAGGCACAGCCATGGGGAGGTACGGAGGTTAGCAGGAACCTAGATAGAATGATTTAGGGAGTCTTGAGTAACTTGATGTAGTAGAGAAAATATGGCTGATGATGGAAGATGGTCTTGTGGGTAAATCATTGAACCTGGTCTCAAAAGATTAGGGGCTGTGTGCTGAACTCTGCCACAGAGCTTGAGTGAGCAACTTAAGGCCAGATTTTTAAAAGGATTTAGTTATTGAATGAAGCAGGCAGATGTCTAGTGGAATTTTTCAGAAGCATCTGCACACTGAAATCCCAAAATCTAACTTTCCATTTTGCACAACGTAATGGTTGCTCCTTAACATGGTCTATACCCACAACAATTTTCCTCCTCTTCTCCCACCTACCTTCCTTTTTACATTCCCTTCTGTTTTTGTGTGCCCCCTCTACACATGCAGGTAAAGGCTCGACTGGATCTAATGTGTGATCCACACACATGGCACCTCCTGCTATGCCACATGTGAGGCACAGCTGGGACCAAGAGCCCCATACAGGCTTGGCAGTTTCATGCATTTCCCAAGCCTTGGGGATCGCAGCTGCCGAGATCCCCAGGGCACCAGGGTGGCACCCCTGTGACTGGGCGTCTTTGCTGCACCTGCAAATTTAAGTTTAATAGCAGCCAGCTATAAATGAGTAGACATTTTTGAGATCTTACATTCTAGCTGGTTGGACCTTTTTACTGTATGATGGCTACTTTGCATGTCTAGCTGTTGGTCTCAAAGTAATTGCATGATTAACCCATTAATTGCACAACCCCTGTAACCTGTAGAGGAGGGCATGGTTACTCAAATAAAGCTGAATTCAATTAAACTTAAAGGTAACAGGTTTCCCTCAACTTTTTTCTCTCACATTTTAACAAGCGTGGGTGGTGCCAAAAACAAACTCCATTTTGTGCAACAGCCTTGAAAACATGCTCACAGCGATTATGTTTTAGCAGCTGACATCCAGGGGACCAGACCAGCTTAGGCTTTATGCATGGGTAGAAAACATCTCTAAAGAATGGTTTAAAGATGGATTGATTCCCCCCTCTCCCCTTTAAACCACATCAAAGCAATGATGGAAATTGTAAAGAAATACATCCAGAAATAGTGGCAGTCTCTGTGGCTTGTACAAAAGGTTTTCTTGTCCTTTATTTTTCCTCCTCTCTCCTTTTTAATGGCCCACATAGATAAAATCTCTGAAAGCTTTGTTTAGAGTATGCCTGTGCCTCACATCAATACTCATCAGAAATAAAACAGGAACTGGTTTTGAGGAGGGAGCTGAATGTGCTCCATGTTTGTAGCCTGTCCACTGCTGCGACCTCTGTAGTTTGCAGCCTCCCAGGCACTTGCATCTCCTTCATTAAATGCTGCCAGTGCTTAATATCCAAGAAGCTGGGAAGCTCACACAAGAAGAACACAGAAATCCAGTTTAGCTTCTCTTCATATTTATAGGTATTTCTACTGCATTAACAAGCAGAGTTGCTCTACCCTGTACCCCCCCCACCATTCCCTTGTCTAATCCCCAAACAGATCTCATTAGCTAACACCTCTCACCTGGGCAAGTCAAAGGTTACATCCCAGCCTGGATATGTGGGCTCAGATGAAATTAATTCTGACCACTCGCTATACCAGCAAGTATTACCCATTTGTTGGAGAAAACGCTGTTAACCCTTTGATCCTGGGAATTTGAATTCTTGATGTGAAGTCAAAAATCTCTCTTGGTAAGTGTATGATGATAGCAGAGGGTTTAATAATCAACTCTAAATGCATATTCAACATCTGAGCCCAGGAGCTCTTTATGTTTTAATAATACCTTCCTGTTTATAGATACATTTTAGGTGCCACATTGCTGCAGAATATTGATTTGCTTGCATTAATAATCGCTTCCTTCCTTTGAAACTGCAGCCTAGACTTCAGTCGCAACAGGAATGTCTTAAGATGAGCTTGATTAAATTACTGAAAGGTTTCAAGTTAAATTAATGTTGTTCATTTGCTTTCCCTCGCGCTCTCTCTCTTTTCAGGTATTTTTATGGAAATTTGTTTGCAATGATAAAAAGGATGAAGGAAGAATAGATATAGGTATTTCATTGTTACAGTTAGAGTTGGGTGGATTTTGTGGGGGGGGTTTGGTTCATTAGCAGTTTTGAACTTTTGGAGGGTGAGGCAGGGGAGGAGTCCTTTTCCTGCTGGGAATTAAAAAAAAAAATTCAGATTAGCCTGTTGAATATATATATATATATATATCTAACAATCTATAGATATAGGTATAAATAGATATATATACACACACACACACACAGATGTATCTAGATATAGATATAGATATAGATATGTATAGATATATCTGTGTGTGTATGTATATATATCTATTTATACCTATATCTATAGATTGTTAGATATAGATATAGATATATCTATATAGATATAGATTATTTAAAATATTTTGTTTTGATGATATTTTTAAAATATTTTCTTTAGCTTTTAAGTCCTTAATAGTCTCTTAATGCTTTTGTTTTGAAGTCTAGCAAAACTCTCATCTCTTCACACAACATTTTGCTGTTGCTGCTTTGTGCTTTTAGCTGGAAAAATATTTTCAAGTAAACTTCTTACCCAGCTGGAGTTGCAAGTATGTGAAAGTCTCTTGTCCTAGGATGGTCTGAATGCAAAGCTCTCTAGATTACCATTGAAAATCAGTGGCTCAGGTTATGGCACCTCTAGCTGGGTCAGCTATGATTTGTACCCAAGGATTTTCAGATTCCAATTTTTCTCACATTTATTCATCTGCTTAACCTGACCTTTGCCGGCTGCAGAGCTTCTGCAGGTGAGGAAGCTGCTTACTTTTCTCACAAAGAGGGAGGGGAACATTTCCTTTTGCATAGGCCTGTGCTACACTGATATGGTCCTTGCCCCTCAAAAATGTCACCTAGATTGGAAGTATCTACATCTACAGTGATATTCGGGAGAAGTTACTGATCTGAAGGTCAGAAATGTAGGCCTGCTGTAAGCGATGCCATTCTATAACTTGTTATGGTCACACTAGCTGAATTTCATCATCTTCAAAGCCAGCAAAAGCTCATCAAAGTCGTATTTGGCAAATGGTGTCCGGTATCCAGGTTGCAGCCGTGTTGGTCTAAAGGAAATAGGCAATCAGGACTCATACTAGAGATGATATCTTTGATTAGACCAACAAGATTTTTGCAAAAAAATTCTTTAATTGCAAAAATCTTGTTGGTCTAATCAAAGATATCATCTCTACTATTATTAGACCAACAAGATTTTTGCAATTAAAGATTTTTTTTTCAAAAATCTCATTGGTCTAATCAAAGATATCATCTCTAGTATGAGTCCTGATTGCCTATTTGGCAAATATAATTTTCAGTTTTAGAATTAGTCAAGTCTTTTTAAACTGCTAAATTTAAATAAATTGGGGCAGAGGGCATTGCTTCATGAATGAGACAGGGTTTGGGGAAGATATTTCTTTTGTTACGCTAAAAAACTGTAGTAGAGAAATATATATTTACAACAGATGTTAAAGTTTGATAATTGGCAGTTCACCAAGGGTTCATGTCGTATCCAAAGCTGGTTTGTGAGCTTCCTAATTAGTACCATGATTTTTTTTTATTGGATGACCAAAGTGATTCACAGATATGTTTGACACCTAATGGGTGCATCTACATGTGAAATTAATGCAAAACAACAAACTCTGACGCATATTGTGCTGGAGTTTATTGCTTCCAGGTGCTGCATTTACACATGTACCCAGGACCGCAGCATGTTGAGCTGGGTCAGAGCACCCCTGGCTACTAGGAGGCCTGGGGGCGGCAGAAGGGATGGGGAGTCAGCGTGCCAGCCCAGGACTGCTTCGACCTGGCTCAACGTGCTGAGGAGGGCCTGGCTGGGGCACGAGGGTGCTCCAGTGTGGGCTAGCCAGCAGGCAGCCCCTGCCCTGAAGCACCTTCATGCCCCAGTCAGCCAGGTCAGCATCTATACATGCATTGTTGCACAGTAAGACCTCCGCCATAGGATAGTACTCGTATTTAAAAGTACTATCCTGTGGCAGAGTTAATTAGTTTCCTGCAGCCTAATAGGACCACACATGTAGACACGAAGACTTTACCACGGAGCTAATTAGGCAGCTCCTCACTAAACATCTCATGTAGGCATGCCTAATACGTCCACATCCCAGACATGAGGACCGCTGAAACTTCAGCCAGCGTCAACATTAAAGGGCTTATAGGGAGGACATTAAACTGCATCTCCAGTATTCGATGTGAACTCTAACTACTTATTGTGCAGGGGCCAAAAGTGTGTGTGTTCCCTTTATTATGGCTCAGAATCTGATCCGGCATTTAACATTTTATCTGCACATTAGCTGACTGCAGCCTTTCATTCCCTGTAGGCCAGAGCACCATTTTCCAAACCGTGAGTGGCATCCCCACACAGCAGTAGTAGCTACCCCATGTACCTGGCACATTGTCAGTGGTGGTAAACATAGAAACCTTACCCATGGAAGGAAAAGTGATTTCTTGAGGAAACTGTGAGAGTCACTGGTGACCATATTCCTAAAATAAGATTTCATTTGGGTTGTTGAAAGTATCAGAGAAAGTATAGAGAAAGAATAACCTAAAATTCTCTCTTCATGCTCCCTTCAAGCTTTCTGCTTTACCTTGAAGTAGACGGTAAGACATCACTTCTTATTTTTTTGGCTTTTAGCACTTAACTGTATATAGAAGAAGAAAAAAGCACCAAGAGACTCCAGCAGACACAAGAACCTTGTAGTCTTGGCTCTACACATTGAGGTTATTTGGCTTTGTTCTTGCCATGTCAGTCTACTACCTTTTATAATATAGCCTTCTAATTTCAAAATCAATCCACAGTGTTCTCCAAACTGAAGCAGCTTTACATTGTTGTATTATATAATGGCATAAGAGCATTGCTTTTGGATTTAAAACTTCAGTTCTTCAGTTGCTCCTTTCTGATGAAGAGGCTTGAAGTCATGCTGTGATCTGATTACAGAAGACCTCCTTCTTTAGGTCCTGGTTCCACCTTTTTATGGGAGCTTCTATCGCACAGTTATATGAAGTGTCATTGTTGTGTTATGATACAAGGATAAGATTCCTTCAATTCTGCATCTTCAGAATTAGATTAATGGTTTGTTGTTCATCAAAACTGATGTAAAACCAGGAGCTCTCGTTGTTGGTTTGTTTTTTTTTCTTTAAAGTGGGGGGTGGAAGGAGGGTGTACACGTGCGTGTACCCATACCCATGCACTCTAGCTGGCAATAGTAAATTGAAGGGAAACAAAGTTATCCAGGAGAGCAACTAACCAGAATGGTACATTTTAGGCTACTTGAATGCCAGCTCTGAATTTTTTCATGAGTTTTTACTGAATCCAGCAGAATTGTTAGATAGATGCATCCGTCCCAGACAAAATGTGGGAAGAGCTGTGACTACTGAAAACCTTTCTAAAAATCAGTTCATATTCAGTTCTCCAGGTAAGTGGAGAATCCTGGAAAATGCGATTAGTTTTTTCCAGATTAGGTCAAGAATTCCAAAGATACAACACATGCAATGATAAAGGCCTTTCATCATAGCATTTCATCAAGGGCTACAATCTTAGAAGCAACCTGAAGTCACAAGTGAAATTAATTGTGAACTGCAGAAGATTAAAACCGCGGGACCAAAGCAAATCAAAATCTTGCCCATGGAAGAACCATTGGAAGAGTTATGATACGGCTTCAGCTGAATATACTTGATTTCATCTGATGTCAGAAGCTAAACGGTCCAGGATACTTGGATGGGAGACCACCTGGGCAATCCTGGGTGCCACAGACATGAATGGGATGGTTTACTCAGGAATGATTTTGCCTTGAGAAAATGGCTAGACAAGATGTCCCTTCCAGATCTACTGTCCTATGATCCTGTGTGCCAGGACTTCATGGGAACACACAGATAACCAAGCTCAATGATATACCTCTTTCTTACAGAAACTGTAATCGGTAACAAAGCTTTCAAATGATAGATTGGTTTGTTTGGTTTTACAGGTAAAAAATAGAGAGAGAGAAAAACTGGTTTTCAACTCTTGCAGTTTTATACTTTTTGTTGCTGTGAGTACACCTCAGGGTTGGGAAAAGGTCATGAAAGCAACAGTAAAAGTTGCACAACTAATAGTTAAATATAGAGAGCTGCAGATTCCACAAAGCAGTTGCAGAAAACTGAAGACCCTGCCAAATATGTGCTAGTGACATTTTACCAAATGCTGTTTATTTCACAAAGGAAAACCCAAAGGTTCACTTAGTTCTGATTTCTTTTTTTCCCCCTCCCTTCCATCTCTAGCATGCTGCTTCAGTGCATTTCTCTTTTCCTGTAGCTGTCAGAAAGCGTATGCTCTCCAGAATAATGAACTACTCCTGGCATGTCTTCCTCATTAATGAATTATCATTAAATCTTAAATTGTAACTTTGATTATTTTTTCTGCCAAAAAAAAAAAAAAGTGTTGGTAGGCAAAGCAAGGTGCAAAATCAATACAGCAGGAAACATCCCAGATGTTTTAAGATTCCTGGACCTGTCATGTATCAAAGAGTAGTCTTTGGATCTTTGCAGAACTCATGCAGAAGCCATTGAGAGCTTTACTAAAACACTAAGTCGCATGGGATTTGAAAGAGAATGGGTAGCATGAATATGAGAAGAGTCATTCGAGTACATTTGGTATATGCTGATCTTTCTGACTCATAAATCCGGCTTTGTTTTCATTGCACTTGCTATCAAATGCTACCATCTTTTCCGCTGTAACCAGCTATTTATGTACAATTTAGAAGGCTAGATTCTGCCTTCAACATATAACTCCAATTTGGAGACATTGATTCCTATGCAGAGGGCCCAGGGTCCCAGATTAATGTATCACTCTAAATAAGGCATAGATATTGGATAGTAGGGCTGTGTGAAGCTTCAGTGTCTGATTCGATTCAGCCTGATTCGGTGGCTGAACATCCGAATCCAAGTTGAATTAGAGGACCCTTTAATCTCTCCGAATCGAATCGGACCCCTCTGTTCAATGGGTTCAGCGATTCAGTGATTCGGACATAGACGCAGCTTTAAATGTTTTTTCTACATACCTTGAGGTAGCGGGCGGCTGTGAACTCTGCAATGCCAGGGCGGATGGAGTGTCCCACAGGAGTGTGGGGGGCTCCCCAGCGCGCTCAGCAGCAGACCTGGAAGTGGACCAGAAGCACTTCTGGTCCACTTCCAGGTCCGCCGGGGAGCACGCAGGGGTGCCCACCCCATGACCCCTCCCCCCAGCTCAGTGACTGACACCTCCTGGGTCTGGGAGGGGCACCTGGGGTCCCCCCATGGCCGATCACTGAGGCAGGGGTGGGGAGGGCAGGCCACCCTGCGTGCTCCCCGGTGGACCTGGAAGTGGACTGGAAGTATATCCAGTCCACTTCAAGTTAGCTGCTGAGCATGTGAAGCCTCTCCCCTCCCCCTCATGCTCCTCTGGGATGCTTTATGTGCCCCAGCATTACAGCATTCATAAGCCACGCTGGTATCTCGAGGTATGTAGAAAAATCTTTGAAAGCTGTGACTATGGCCAAATCACTGATTCTCTGAATCAGCATTGAATCTTCAGGTTCGGCCGAATCGAATCAGGGACAGTGATCCAAATCAACTAATCGAATCACTGTCCTTGATTTCGGACTGAATTCGTATTGAATAGAGCCCTCTTTGCACACCCCTATTGGATAGTCCCTGTCCTGACTTTCTGCACAGAGGTGGATATCATCCGTAGTGCACATGCCTGTTCGTGCTGGACCTAGCCTATATAATAATGAGAAAAATGGCCCACATGAGAAAACATCGTTGATTGCCTCCCCTGCCCTCCAGTGATAAATATTGCATGACTATCTGCTCATGTTTTGAATTAAAGGAACAATATGATATTCATTTTGGTGTTTAGTGCTATTTGCCTGTGTGACAATCTCTTTCTTAGTCTTCATAAAGCACAAACTCCAGTGAGGTTTCTTGTGAATACTCGGTGACAAAAAGTAGACTAATACCTTCCATGGCAACTCCCTCATGTCTGGCGCCATACGTGCCACAATGATTTGCTTTTTAATTTAGTGAAGAAGCAGCTTTCCAAATCCTTACCTGCAGGACAGAATTACATCTCTCGTTCTCTCCCACCACCAGGCTCCGCAGAGCCAAGTCATGCAAACAGTAAGCTACGGAGTGTCTTGCAAATATTTATATTGTCTTCCTACTCATTTGGAAGCAGAGCTGCAAAATCCACCCCCTACCCCTGCAGAAGTCTTTTACAGAGCTTTCTTAAAATGTATTGACAAAGCAAAGAGAAGCTTCGCACTCCCAAATCCCAGATTCTAGCTGCAAGCAGACTGTTTTTTTTCCTTTAGAAGAACCCTAATGATCTTCTCTCCCCCCCCCAAAAAAAATCAAAAAACAAAAATCAATACAATTATAGATTTTTTCACAGAACATAGGCTAGCTGCTTATCCCTAAATCAAACATTTCTGCTTTCCAGAACCCACTGTTTCCCACAGATCTGTACAAACAATCCAGATTTTGTACTCTGACACAATACAATAAAATTCCTCCAATTATTTCAACACCTTGAAGCCCGAACGACTGAAAACAAACAGAGCATTGACAGATTTGCCTTTAAACCCACTGGCTCACAGTCTCTTGCAGGTATCACTGAAATGCAACATAATAAGCACAGTCTCCTGGAGATGCTTCTAAGGATAGCTAGCTTGGCAGACCACTAGATGGCTATGCTCTGAAGCCCAGCTTGTGACTCTCCTCTTATTATTTTTTCTTACTTCCCAGAATCATGGCCCGTATTGTTATTCATCTTTTGCCAAACCTTTAAAACTCTTAATATTGATTCTGGGAAATAAATGTCAAACCTGGGCTGTATATTCCTATGATCTGGCACATCTCAACCTGCTGATTAGCCCAAGTGACAAACAGACTGTTGTGACACTCATGAAAAGGAGGGGGTGGAAATCCACAGTGTTACTTTGGACTCATTAGTTCAATAGGGGAGATGGTTGTAAACACCGTGCAAATGCATAAGGACGTTAAAGATACTCTGGAATGGGAATGGATTATGGGGAAGAAATATTGTTTTTATAGCTGCGTATCGCGCACATAGTGCAGTTAATCCAAATCCCATTGGTCTTTGCAGTACTCCATTTGCACTAGTGCCTCATGCTGATTAGAAGTGATTTATTTCATGCTAATCAGCCTGAGGTGAAGGGAGCCCAAAATGAATTTGATCCATCAATCTTCCATTATGCAGCCATTATGGTATAATAATAATAAAATAGAAATAGTCGGAGCCACATTCTCAGCTGCTGCAAACTGACTTTGATGCAGGTACAGTGATTTATACCAGCAGAGGATCCGGACCTCTCTCTCTGAAATACAAACTAGCTTTTAGCTTTTGTAATTTTTTTTTTAATGCCTTAAAGCTCTTTGAAGGTGGCTGTGCATGATATGGGTGTATTTGCTATAATGTGGCTGGTGCGTATAATGCACTCTAATCTCATATCCACTCACCACTAGTTTGGCTAGGAAACTGGAATGGCAGCCAGAACAACTGGTTCTGTTCCTGCTCAGCTAATGAGTTACTATGTGACCTTGGGCATGTGGTTTTCCCTGTCTGTCTGCCACCTGTAAAATAGGCATACTACTTCCCCTTAACTTAAAGTAGTTTTGAAATCTAGGGGTAACCCCCCCGCATTTAGCTTCTATTTATATGTATTTCCATAAACACTCAATGGAAATATATTCCATATATTCATTGTAAGTATGCTCCTTCAGTCAAAGTCATGATCTCTAAGTACCTTAGCTAGCTACACCAAATCCCAAGCACATAATTTGATTTGTCAAAAGCTCAGTGCTATCAGATGAGGTTTTTAGAATCAAGTATCATTTTTGCTATTGCAAGTGGAGGAGAAATAGTCTCATTATGGTTTCCAAGTGTATTTTTCAATTGTAATGTTAATTTTATGTCATTTTATACCTTGACAAGAGTTCAGAGTGCTTGAAATTCATACTTTCCTATTATGCCACAAAAAAGATATAATCTGATTGCTTAAAAATAAATCCAGTTTCATTTCACTTAAAGTATTCCATTTTATTTTAAGCTGTTTGCAATAATATAAAATGAATGAGAAGTAGCTCTGATCCTGCATAATATTTAAAAATTTTTGCCCTAACAAAGTAGAACAGGTGACATTATATGTGAACTCACGTCTCATTTTAATTCTGCTTAGTTCTTTCCTCTGCCTTCTAAGGTCTGAAGTTCATTATGCAGCTCTTTAATTAGCATTTTTAATAATTTTCTAAACCATGAAGCTCTCTTTCTAGAAAAAATGAAATTTATCTTACACATTTTTTCCCCAGCATCTTTTCAGTGTGAATTGTGCCCTTTGACTGAGTTTGACTGTTTTTATCTCTGCCTTTGGGTTAGCCAGTGAGGCATAGGACAGTTCTGCCTCCAAAAATACAGTAGCAAGGTTAAATGAAGAAAGTTGTGTTGGGTCTTGCCAAAACAGACAATTCATTAAAATACATTTTCCAAGAAAAACATCAATTATTGCAATTAATTTAATGATGCTAAAGTCTATCAAGCAAAGCTTTGCCACAAATTTGCTATGGTTACTGCAATGATTCATACATATGTGAGAGAAAATTCAATTGCTAGAGAGGCAAAATATAAACTTGTTGGATGTGAATAGAATTGTATGTCTCATTTGGGCCTCAATTCAGGAAAATGTCTATATGTAGGACAGGCTGCAGAATTCCTTTACTTCAGTAGGGCAACCCTAATTTACCACACCGAGGCTAAGCACAGACCATCAAAAAACCCAAGGCTGAATCAATTCAGTCTTTGCAGGTTAATAGAAGCTGCATAGACTGAACTGATAAGCAAGTGAACAGACATTCTCTCTCGATTCTGGAGCAGCCGCATATCTGCAGTGATCCAGGCCAGAGGCCGGGAGACACTAGAATATGCCTCCTTGCTCAGCTGGAGCAGACGGCTTGGACCAAGGCTAGCCCATACACCCTGCAAGTGAGGATTTGCAGCGGGGAGGTACAAAGCATCCTGGGATGCTGGTGGACTGAGAGTTACCTTGAACCTGGAGGGGATCTGGGACAGAATAAGCTGATTTAACCTAAATCAGTGAAGTCTGATACCACATCCATTCCGGTTTATGTTAAACCGGTTTCAGCCATTTTGAAAGTAGTTTATATGCACTCAACATCTGTTGGGTTACAGATTTGAACTGGTTTCTGATCACTTGTACAGGTTTATGTGTAATTTGTGTTCCTAGCCTTAAAGAGGCCAAAAGCCATCCCCATTATGTCAATTTTAGAAGACTAAAATAAACTCAGAAACTCAGTGCCATAGCAATGAAGTTTGACACTCAGGGCAAAGCCATCAGCGGCAGCTCACCATCAACCTACACGCAGATTCAGGGGGCACATGCTCCCCCATACTTGCCCGGGAGCGCACGCAGGAATGGGAGCTGCCCTTCCCTGGCCCTGCACCCCCTCAAATGAGCCGCTTGCAGCTCTGTCCCAACCCCACCTTGGCTGGGCAGCACTTGTTGGTGCCCCTTCACTTCAGCTCCTGGGGCAGTCACCCCGCTAGCCCCTCCCTCTTGCCTCTTGTTATGGCATTGCAGAAACTAATCCACTAAAAACTGTGACCAATCAGAGTCTTTCCACAAAAGTCTGTCATTGGCTGCTGTACTAGTAGGATGCTGACCCTACCCCAAACAGTGCTTCAAAAGCAGCAGTCTAGGGGGAACTGTGCTGTGAATTTTTCCCATTCCCTACCTTGACTTTTACCCCTGCTCTTGCTCCCTGCTCCTGATATCTGTTGGTGCCTGACATTTATATGACTGTCCCTTCCTGAGCCCCTATTTTTGCCCCTGCTTCCTGACCCTGCTCTTAATCCTGGTTCTTGCTCTTGGCTATTCCTAACCCTAGCTCTTGGCTTTTCTTGCAGTTCCTTGTTTTGGTCCCTGGTCCAGGCTCTAGAATAACTGGCTACCTATACGCTAACTACTGATTAAACATAGGTTTTCATTTCATCAGCATTAAAGTTTTTGGGGTAGGACCTGTTCCCTTTTGTAAATCAGCATAACTTTATGGACAGCAGCACAACTACAGATTTACATCAGCTGAATATCTGTCAATCCGTGGGCAATTTTAGAAGAAAGGAAAGTAATAAGGATTGTATGGACTTTGTAAACACTGTATTTTGTTACTGTGCTGATCTTAGGATTGGGTTGGGTGTGATTGCTAGGCATTTTTACACGTTAGGTTCCCTGTGTAAGAATCAAATGCACCTTTCACATTTGACACTTAAATATCTGCATCCTGTCTCTTATTTGGAGGATAAGTGAAGGATGCCTTGTACCAAATTAGAAATGAAACCAACAAAATAAGTAGAATCAGAGATCTGTCTTTATCAAAAAGCTATAAAACTTCCGCTGGTTCATGCTGGTATGGTAGCACTTAAGTTGGTATCTCTTTGTCAATGCATATGAGTGTGAGATCTGTACCATAGCTTTAAGAGAGGCTTTTTTGTCACTCTTTTTTCATTCAGAAGGCAATTAATAACAATACCAAGCGCTTGTATAATACTTCTCATTGTTATAGCTCAATGTGCTTTTGAAAAGAATATAAGTACCCATTGTGCCTCTTTGTAAATGAGGAAACTGAGGCACAGCTAGTAACACAAACAGAAGTAGAGCCAAATTGGCCTGAATCTCAAGATGATGCTTTATTTGCTAGGCAATGCTAAAATTAGCAAGAGAGTAGCAGGCAGGAATCTTCAGGCATAATGATTTTATAAAGCAGAAAATCGTAATGTGTTGGTGAAAATGAAAATTTCATGATGCTTCTTAATGAACAGGGGCTTTTTTCACAGAAAGGTCATAGTCTGACCTGTTCATCGTGTTGCAAGTGGTTCCACTGCGGTCAGTGGAATTATTAGTGGAGTAAGTTGCTACTTCATAGGAACAAGAGTATCTGAAGCTGGCCCAAAGTGAGCCAAAAACATTACTGTTTCTACTGGCACCGGGCACGCAGTATTTTCTTGCACTACAGTCTCTCCTAAAGGGATTATTTTCATGTTCCATTTCTCGACAAATCTCAGTCTCTGTAGGTAGAACTGGAAATAGCTGGCTATTTCCATCAATGATCAATGAGTTGGTTTGAATACAACCCAAAGCCAAATCACAACCAAACCTTCATTACAAATCTCACACTGAACACAAACTCACTGGAAATGAAGTTTGAAAGACAAGGAAATCTTTTTTACTCTTTACTTCCCCTGCAGTGTGCAGCCCAGGAACAGAAACAAGAGGATGGGAATATCACAAGAAAAGCCAGTCTTAAACTATAAGAAAGAGAAGTAGTTAGCTACCTTAGGCTGAAGTCAGGCAGAAGGCAGGTTAGAGTCGCATCTTGGGGGGCTTGTACAAGTGATGGGGGTTTAGTCCTCAGGGTTTTATTCTTTTTAATTGAGACACAGCATTTCAATTTTTTATGTCATGCTACGGTGAGAGGCTTGATCTTCTTTTTTGGAGCTAGAGCCTGCTCTCCTGCCCTCAGCCCATCAGCAGCTGTCCCCTCCCTGCCCCACAGCTGTGGGAGAGGCAAGTAGGCTCCACCAAAAAAAAAGGGGGATTGGGTCTCTCACTGCTTCTGCCTTCAGCAGGTGCCTAAGGCCAGCAGGACTCCTGAGGCCACTGGAGAATAGGTTGGTTTGCCCCTGGGACAACACGGGGCGGTAGCAGGAGGGTGGCTGGGTTTGCTGGTGGCTGGAGAAGTCAGCAAGGACAGTATATGGGGTGCGGGGCCGCGCAGGCTGGCTGGGTGTTGCCCCAACTTGGAGGCATTCAATCCAATGCTTCCTCAGGCCCAGCCAGGCTTCCAGTACCCCATGCACTGTCCCCACCGCACAACCAACTTGCCCCTGGAGCAGCTTGGGGAGGTGGCAGGAGGGTGGCTGGGTGTGCTGGTGGCCAGAGAAGGCAGCAGGGATGGTACATGGGGTGCTGGAAGCCTGAGTGGGCTTGGGGAAGTGTTGGGTTGGGTGCCTCCAAACTGGGCCAGCACCTTGCCAGCTAGCAGCCCGCATGGGCTTCCCGTGCCCCATGCACCATCCTCGCCATCTTCTCCAGCTGCCAGCAAACCCAGCCCCCTCCTGCCACCTTCCCACGCTGCCCCAGGGGCAAGCCAGCCTGTTTCTGGGCGGCCCCAGGTGTCCCGCCAAGCGCAGGAACCTGCCGAAGGCAGAAGCAGTGAGGGCCCCGATCCGTTTTTCTGCCTCTCTGGGGTGAGCAGACAGCTGTATTGTTGCAATTACAGCATTGCAAGTTCAACTACATTGGGATGTAGTTTAGTTTGCAACAGTGCAAACTCATTTAAAACCCCCAAAACGCTTGCATGTGTACAGTGTGACGCCATTAATCCACACAAAGTGACATTTTCATAATGTGTACGTGGTAATGGCATCACATGTACATGGCAATGGTGTCATGTTTACAAGCACCCCTGTGGACTAACTGAATCTAAGATATATAAGCTTTCATGAGCTCACTTCATTAGTGAGAGAGACCAACAGAAACTTCATGCAAAACCTTTCTTGTGAGCACTCCACTGTTTCTGGTAAACCTTGGATTCTTGTTGCCCCCCTAAATCTCCAAGTTTCCCATATGACAATTGTCATGTGTTACAAATAGGACTGTATAAGTACAGTAGATTGAGCTGTTTGTGCTTTGATTCTCATAACAATGCATCAAGAGACAGTCCTTGACTATCATAACGCCGGTGGCAATTGAAGCTTTAAACGCTAGGATGCATTTAGATGTTGCAATTTCTATATCATTATGAGACTGGTGCTTAAAACCCAGACTTTCTCCAATAGTGTCAATGCTTTTCTATCTAGCTATAACTTTATTGCCATAGCAACCAACTGCAATGGTGTTGATATGTTGTTGTTTTTTTTAAGTAATTAAACCCTGTAAGCCAATTTGCCCTTACCTGTCACATTAGGCAATAGAACTCTTTTTTATTGCTCTCTATTGAAGAAATGAGGTAGCTAGGAAAGCTGCTGGAATATGTTTCTGTACCAAACTTAATGAAGTCAGGCAAGCCCTGCAAGCACTTCTTAATTATTATATTATTTCTGGTACATCCTATAAGTTAGGTGTGTGAAGAAAATGCATTTGCTCTAATCATTTATGAATACTCGGTTGTGTACCAGTTACTTGGGATGTTAACCATACTAGATATTCACAGCTGATGTGTGGTTGTAAGTCAGTTTATATCAGCAGAAACTCTGCTCCTCATGTGTTGCAGACAGAGCACACAACTTTAAAAGAAGGTGTGCAAAAGCAGAACATGAACGCGGTTTTTCTTCAACCACAGACGAGCAGGTTTCACCTTTAAGATTTTTTTTCCTTAGTGACTTTTGCTTAATTCTCGCTGAATTCCTATTTTGTTGATTTGGCCATGTTATGCATTATGTAACAAGCCACCGAAGGATCTCATGGACAGTCCTTGGGGTTAGGAATGGGTTTGGTTAGGAAGAAGCGGAGAAGCCAGATAACACCCAACAAGGGAGACTGCCAGGGACAAAACATTACTCAATACCCTTGGAAATGCTTAGACTGTTACAATCTGCGTTTCCTCTCTGCACCCGCTGAATTCAGTAATTCCAGTTTCAGACACTTGACTGGCACCTAGAAACTCTTGCAACAGCTGAAAGCCCTGAAAAGCAGCAGGTCCCTTTCAGTACATCTCATGCAATGGTCTTCAATATGTTCTTTGCTTAGGGGCAGTCTGAGCCCATGAACCAATTGCACAGTATGGCAGAAGGACTGAGGGATCTTGCTGCTGCCTGCTTGTCCCAGATTTCCAGCATCTTTCTCTGTGCATAGTTGTGCTGGCAAGCATCGAGTCCTTCCAGCCTGCTCCAAAAGATAGTGGGATTATTGGAGCACCTCTACTCCAAAGCTCTCTGTCCCCTGACTGGGGCTGGCAGTAAAATTCAGGGAGAATTATATTCTCCGTTCCTCATTTGGTCCTGATGCTGTTTTTGTTTTAGGTTTTTTGGGGGTTTTTTCAAATGTCAGTTTGACTTTTTCAGAGGCTTCCTGCTCTCTTCCACCCCACAAGCCCATTCCCTCATGCACAAGAAGGAAGAGGCTCTTGGCTTCTAGATGCTGACAGGATTGGCTTTGCCTTTGCCTTTCTTGGTAAACAGAGTACCCCGCAATGCTGTGTGGGTGTTTGTTTTTTCCCGGTCCATGGCACTTTTCATAGGGCTGGAAGTCGACATTAGTGTCTTGCTGGAGAGGCATGAAACGAGGGTACAATCCTCTTCTCTGCCACAGGCTTCCTTGGTGATCTTGGGCAAGTCCCTTGGGGCTAAATGCACAACAGGACCTGGGTGTCACAGCACATGGTGTGACAGCACCAAAATTTGAGAGAAAGGAACATATATGGTTTGTGGATCCAAATGGGCTTGCCGCCGGCACTGAGCTGCCCAGCACGGACCAGACTGCAGGGTTTCTGAGCATATATCTGAGCAGTTTCTGAGCATATATCTGAGCAGTTTCTGAGCATAGGGTTTCAGGAGGTGCACTTAAGGCACCTGTGGACTTTCTGCATCGCGCTGCGATGGCCAGGGACCTTTTGGTGAGAGGTCGGAGGAGCACAATTGTAGACTTGGGTGCTTTGGCCCTGTGGTAGGCCTAGCCCTTACTGCCTCTGGGCTTCACATTGTCATCTGGGATATGGGGGTAATAACTCTTCCACGCCTTGCAGGGATGCAGCGAGGATGAATCCAAAGGAGCACAAGGAATGCTGCTACCAAGGAAAAGTTGCATCTATCTGAGGTTCCTTCCTCGTGACTTTATGTCAAGGTACTTGGCAGAAGTCACAGGTTTGTTAGAGTCTAGCAGGCTGCACCGTGAATGCTTCTGCTCTGGCCTCAAACTTGTCAACCGTGCACCTTAGTACCTGCATCGTCTCAGCCCATCTCATCCATTTGAAGTAAGAGGTGCAACCCTCTTTGATTATGTAAAAGTGATACCCCCACCAGAAATAACTGGCAATTGGACAGCTGGCCCTCATTTACTTTTGGCTTCTGCATGGGGCCATTAGGTTCACCTGGGAGCCCACATCCCCATCAGACTCTCTGTTTCTGAGGCACTTGGCTTAGTGAGGTAAGTCTCATAAGCTGCAAGGCAATGAGGGCCAAGCCTTTCCAACTTCTGCAACAGCTTAAAGCCCTGGAAAGCAGAAGGATCCTTTCAGTACATCTTGTGCAATACTTCTTTGCCCAGGGCTAAGCTTAGGAGTACTCAGAGGATGTGGTCCAATTCCATCGTGGCAGAAGGGAAGCACGTTTTAAGCTCAGTCTCTGCTGCAGTGTTAGAAGCGGAGGCACCAGCTGGAGGAGATGCAGTTGCTAACACTGCTCAAGTCCAAATCCTGCTTTTTGCTACTGGGTTACATTAACGTGGGAAGAAGATGTAAGGAAGTGTGTCCTGATCAGCGTCTTGAGCCCCACACAGCAGGAGCTCTGTATGAGCACCTGACTTAGGCTCAATGGCTGAACTGGAAATTCGGAGAGAGATTTCATTTGGGGTCAGCCTGAAATGAATGTTTTAAACCAAAACATAAGCAAGCCCTGCTGGGGAAAAATAACACCCAGGTTTTGGAGGATGCTTTAATTCCATTTTTAGCTAAAACTCGATTTCTAAAAGTTAGTCTTCAAACGTCATTTTGACTCCAGAAGTAAAAAACGTATCCATTGGGCCATTTTAAATAGGATATATTGAATGATTTCAGCTGACCAAAATTGGCTTTTTTGGCAGATTAAACTATTCATCACAAAAAAAAGTCAGCAGGCTCCAAACAGAAGTGTAGGATGTCAGCAGGATTCAGCAACCTGTGTTCAGCCAGCTCTCTCTTAGTCCGTGGCCTTTTCACATCTGCCACAGCCTATTGTAATTAACTCAGCGCCACGATACCAGGGCAATGTGTTGTGCAATGAATGTCACCCTCTAGCTTTAAAGCCCCACGTTCTCCTCTTCTGTGGCAAAACTCAATGGGAAGGGAGCAGAGCTGATGTGAAAAACTGGGAGGTTTAATTTTGCAGCGACAGTGGCTCCAGGGGAGCAGGAGGAGGATTTGGAAAAGGAGATTAGCCTGCAGACCCCACCGAGTATATTAAAAGGACAGGCTTGCTCTCTGCCTCACAGCCCTTTGCCACGTGGAAACAACCCCAGTGGCTACTACATGATGAATGTTGGTGGCTATTTCAAGCAACCCTGCTTCCATGTGTTTCCCCACTTAGCAATCTTTCCTCTCCTCAAGGTACCATAAGGGAACAGTCCCTGGTTTCCTCTTCTTCTGCTCCAACTCATCTCCCTCCCTTCAGCTTGGGTACAGCTGGATGGAAAGTGTTCAGCAAAACACCTTTGCATCCTCTCCTGCCCCCTGTCCCAGTCTGGTTTTGTTCAAACAGAACAGGCATTGATTGTGCTGAAAGGTTGACTGAGTGGTTTCTCAGAGGCACTGAGCAAAAAAATGGCTTTTTCAATACAAGAAAAACCCCAACATATTTTGAGACAATTTTATTTCTCATAAACCTTTGGGAAGAAGTGGTTTTTTTTTTTCTTCCAAGGAGGATGAAAACCATATTTTAAAACCTCAGACATTTGTCATGAAACAGAATTGTCATCTTCTGGCAGCTCTACGGCTTGTGAACAATGGGAGTCCCTCATCGTCCTCAGGGTGAAAATAGGCCCTGTTCTGTTTTTCCTTAACTGACCAGCCTAGTCACTCTGCCCATGTCTGTCCCCTTGCCCTCCCCACCTTTAATAGGACAAGCCTGGAGGGGAGGATCGGTTCCTGTTTAACATCCACCATCTCTGGGGCAAATTCTGTTCTCTTCCATGCACACAGGCCTCTCACTTATGTCACCGGCATCATATGAGAGCAGCATTGGCCCCATATACTCCTTCTGGGGGGCTAGCTTTTGATCTGCAGATTGCAGAGGCTGGAAACAGGATGCCTTTCATCATTAAATTCCTCCTAACAACCCCCTCGCTTAGCAGAGCCTACAAATTGTCTGCAAAGCCGGTGCTTGCTGGATCACTGAGCAAACAAGGATCACTAAACAGGATTGTAGCCCAAACACCTCTCTTCTTTCTTACTTTCCTTTCTTCCTCCTTTTATCTTGGGGACTTAGAAACCTAATTACATGGTGAAGCTGATAAGGGAAACCCTAGAAGCCATTTGGCACCTGAGCTTTTATCTGCTGGAGTGGAGATACTGAGATGTGCCTCATCTCAAAGCCATTGGATAAGGGAAGGGAGAAAAAAAAAGAGTTGCTGATTGGATAGAGAAGTGCTGCAGTAGCACCTGGCTTCAGCTCCCCAGCAGCTGAGAGGGACAGTGGCAGGTTGGTGCATAAAAACAGGCCCAAGCCTTTGTGCTGTCATCTACTTCTTTCCAAAGTGGGGGCGAGACGCCAGCAAATCAAATCCTCCATTCACGCCAATGGCAGCAGTTCATGCTCAACTTGCTGAAGTATCAATGACTACACAGAGCCAATCATTGATTTTGAGACCAAAACCATGTCTTGCTTCCTTTGGGAATGTTACCGGGACAGTCTACATGGCATTTAATGGCTTTTTTATTTAATACCGGCACATTTAGAAATGCTGAGAAGAATCTTTTGACTTTTCCCCAAGTGATACGTAGTGTTGCGTCCATCCAAAGCCATCAGCAGAAAAGCTTAGGATTGTCCATGGGAAATCCCCAGACAATATTGAATGACCCAAGGTTATGAACATAGGCTTGGAGGGAGGGAGCTGGCAATAAGGGAGCAGCAAATATCACTCTGCATCTACAGACTATTGAGATAGGGGAGATAAGAATAAAAGCAATAACAGTGAGAATGGAATGGAATATATGAAAAAGGCCAAATAAAAAGCCTTTTATGGTCTGATTTTATAACAAAAAGGAAAATGCTGAGAAATCTATTGCATCCATGCTCCGTGACATTAGCAAAGCAGAGAGCTGTTAGGAAAGCAAAGAGCATAAATCCAAACTACCTTTATGCAAAGGCTACTGTAATGAATTCCAGTCTTGCCTGAGAGTAATTTTTAAGATAAGTACAGAGGAGAGTTTGGAGTATTGATTTTTTTTTTTTTTTTTTAAGACGATAAATTGGAGTGAGTTGTTAAAATTAGTGCTGCCTGGAACCGTTCACATTAAATCAGCATGTAGGTAAAGAGGGCACATTCAAGGAGAAGTGTGGTGTGCTTGATTTTTTGGATCCTTGAATCAGTGTTCAACAGAGCTACTCCCATTCTCCCCCTCCCTAGCCCCTTCTCTATAGTAACCCCTATGGATACAGATCCAATTAATAAAACTTACCTTTATCTATGCATTATCATAATACAAAGGCTCAAGGGGGACACAATCCCTTCATGCTTCAGCTAATTTAGAACTCATGGGCCTCCTGGGACAAGTGCTGGGAAAGAGAGGAAGGGAATAAAGGGCAGTCTAACATTTCAGCTGAATGATGGCTACACTTTGCAAGGCACAATGAAGCTTGTTAGATTCTGAGCATTTATGGGAACCTTATTGCCATTAGATCCTGCGATATGGCTATAATTAAAAATGCTGGTCCACTTACATGCAAGATCTGTGCTGAATGTTAAACTGGCTTCTTGGATGAGCCTAAGCGAAATTAGAAATGCAATTGGTACAACTAAAGCAAATGAGCAGAGAGATTTTAATTTGCCATTGTTTTTTGATGGAAGAATATTGTTAATACGAGGTCTGAATATAATAAAAAGCTCCCCCATCGCTTTCCCTTGTGCAAAGACTATTGTTTGCCATTGTTGTCAGTGATAATTTGTTTATCAGTTGTGCTGCAATAATGCCGACAAGCCTGCAGCAAGGGTCAGGGCTCCATCGTACTAGGCTTCCCGCACCTGTGTTGCAAAAGGCAGTCCTTTTTCTAAACAACTCATGAAGTCCATGAGGAGAGGTAACGGGTAGATGCAGCAGAGATGTGGGGGAAGGACAGGGTCACAACAAGGTAGTTGGTTATGATGGAGTTATAATCATTGATCACAGCACACCCGCTCCCTCGCAATTCAAGCTGAGAAAAAATTGAAGTAGAGCTGTGAAGGATATCATAGCAGCTTTGGAGATTTGTAAAGGGTGTTTCTCTCTACCGTGAAATGTGTGCACCATTATCCATTGATGTCAGTGAGATTTAAGCGTGCACTTAAGTGATTTGCTGAATCGGGATGTTCTGGAGTTCAAAAACGTCACCATCTCACTGCAAAGAGGTGAATTATGGGACAGTCAGAGAAGAATCACGTGATTTTTAGATTTTGACCCCAGACATAAAATGCAGCAACTTCCAACTAACTTCTGCCCGATACCCTACTGTGTGCTGTGCAAATAAGCCCACAATTCAGAGGGCCTAGCAACAACCCCAAACGGACATGGGGTAGGTACTAGCAACACTAATCAAGTGGAAAAAAAAAAAGGCTTGCAATGAAGTAAAAGCAAGCTGCTTGGTGTAACCTTGAAGAATCCTACTTTTATGTAAATCTTCTCATGTAGAGAAATCCTCAGTGAACTATCTGCATGATATCAGAAGGTGCGTGAGAGTAGACAAGAGATGTAATTGTTGATCCCTTGTTCCACCCATCACAGATATCTGGTGTTTTTTGTAATGGCACTCCTTTTGTGAGGAGGAAGCACTCCTTTTTTGAATAGGAGGTCTGTATGTCATCCAGCTTAAAAGTAGTGTATTTTATTTTTCTCTGCTTTTAAAAAAAAAACAAACGCATAATTTTATTAGTTTTGTGTCTCAAGACGTGTAAAAAGATTTATTTGTAGGTTTCCTTTTGTTTTCCAATACCAATATACTTCCAGGAAGGTAATAACCAGTGTAAGAGGTTTCTTTCTGTAGTACCTTCTTGTACACACCTGATGCATTTATCACTAGGCGATAAATTCCATAAGGGCCAAATTCAATTAAATTGTCAATCTCAATAAGTTATACAGTAGGATTTAGCAGATAAGTAGAGTGAGCTTCCTCTTGTTTGTTATGTATTTTTGGTCTTTAAACACCGAACCGTAATTTAAAATTTAAATTAAATTACTTAACCCTGCTAACACAAATTGATAAGCTTAGAGTTCTTTAGTAAGTAAATTACAGAAATTCAGGTACTCCTGGTATTACCATCATTCAGGTATACATAGTTTAACTTGATAATAATCAGCTATTGTTAAGAGATCCATAGGAAATAGGACTGGAAAGGACCTTGAGAAGCTGTGTGAAGCAACATCCAGGTCTCAGACAGGAGCAACTATACCTAAAGCATTCTCCAGTGATGGAAACTCTACAACCTCCTTTGGTAACCTAATCCAGTACAGAACTGTCCTTAAAGCTAGAGAGTTTTCCCTGACATTTGTCCTAAATCTCCCTTCTCATGTAAGTATGCTATGTTTTGTCCTATTACCAGTGACAGAGCTGTCCCTATGATATGGGGAATTGGGGTGACTGCCCCAGGCCTAGCACTTTGGGGGGCTCCTGCTCTTTGACATCACCCCTTACTCTGGAGCCCGCTGCAGGGCACAGGAGATGCTGACCCAGCCCCTGGAGGGGGCTGGCAGCACCCCATGGGAAAGGCCAGCGGCAGGTGAGCCCCACTCCTGGCTCTGAGGGCTGTGGCAGAGGTGCTGCCTAGCACTCACCCCTTGACACAGCCTGACCCAGAGCCCCTGTGAGGCAGCCAGGCACTGGGCACCATGGCTTGGCTTGGCTCAGGGTCCCCTACTGCAAGGGCATCCCCACCCCAGCCTGGTCCACCCAGTGTGGCCCTCATCTCAGTAGCCGTATGCTGCAGACAGCCTCCCAGGGTGGGCTGTACCAGCGGCAGCACCCTCCATGCCAGCACCAGGGCGAGGGCTGCTGCTTCCATCCCGCTCTGCAGCCCACGCCGCCTGGCTCTCCTGAACCCAGTCCCAGCCCTGGCCCCGTAGCCAGTGAGCGTTGAGCCGGGAGCCACGGCCTCAGTGAGTTTTTTCTAATTATATGAACTTCTTTATTAACTTTTTATATAATTAAAATATATATAAAAATGTTAAGGGGGCCCCACAGGCTGATTTGCCCCAGGTCCCAAATCCCCTGGGGTCGGCCCTGACCAGTGCACATGGAGAACTGTAACAACATTTGTCTTTTTGGTAACTTTTTGCATATTTGATGACTGCACTCAAATCTGCCCTCGGTCTTCTCAAGACCAAAAAACCACAGTTATTTCAGTCTCTTCTTACTGTCAAGACCACTGATCTTTTTATTGCTCTTTTCTAGACTTTCTTTGGTTAGTTCACATCTTTCTTGAAGAATGGTACCCAAACCTGGACACAGCACTCCAGTGTCCAACCAATGTTGAGCAGAATGTAAGGATAACTTCCCTTGTCTTATAAATGATATAACTGTCTATATAGTCCACACTGCTTCAATTCCCTTCGCACACAGCCACCTTTATTTTTAAAGCAGGAAGTTTTTTCTAAGAAAGCAAGATAAAGTCACTGGGCCCAGTATCTTCTGGTGTAGAAAATGGATCTAGAGACTCAATGTATTGTAAGAGTTGGCCAGCTCCAACTACTATTATTAAAAATGCCAACAAGCATATTGCATAAAACTACCAAAAGTCACCAAGAATCCAAGCAGGAACATAAAATTCCAGATCAAAGCATACAATCCTTTATTTAGAAAACCATATTGGAAGGAATTTAGTGTTATTATGAAGATGTGAATTCATATTACAGTAGGACATGCGCTGAGAGTCAAGACGATTCCTGATAAATATCCTATAGAGGAGTAATGATTCTGGAATAAAAGCACGTATTCGAAATTAGCTTAGTCCACTTCCAAAGATGGATGAAGTCAATTTGTAATGCAGCACCATTAGCCTGGAATAAGGAATAACAACAGGAAGTTAATCTGGAACAGCTATTCCAAAACAGCTTCCTATGTAGACAAGCCTTAATTGACAGAAACAGTCTAATACCTTTAAGGCATGTGGAGGGGTTGGCAGGTCAAGGGTTAACTCAGTAGCAGAAGGTGAGCTCTTCTGTTCTTTGCTGATTAGAGTCTGTTAATTGGACAACCCACAAATACTCGGGATTTTCAAGTGGAACAGGTGAAAATGTAACTGGTGATAATTGATGGCTAATTATCTTCAATTAGCATTTGGTAAACAGGTGCCTGGAGCCACATAAAGGGAGGGGATGGGAGTGTAGCACTGCTGCTATTTAGCTGGTAGGGCTTTTAACAGTAGGAGTTCACAGATTGGAAAGTCTACTGAAATTTTGTGGAAGGGGAGTTTCTCCTTGTTCTGGTTTCATTTTACCCAGGAGCTTCCCTTTTTTGAGAAGAAAGGGTTAGCAAAGGTTTGGGACATTTCTCATAGTGAAGAAACCCATGACTGACTAGCTGCACTTTAGGGGTCTGTTACTGGCTGACTTAATTAATATTATCACATGGAGTTATAGTCGGGTGGGGGGAGTTTGCAGTGATGAAGCTGCCTATGACCTGGTTTATCATATCCTACTTTTCTTAAATGAAGTATAAGATCTGAAAGGAATGCACTTACTTCAATAGGCTCTTGCCCTGCATCGTAAACCAATCCACTTTCCTTTTATAGCAGGGTGCCTGTCTGACTGCGCAAGAATAACTGAGATGCAGGATTGTTTGGTAATATCTTTTATTGAGTCAACTCAACATTTTATTACCAAATAAATCCTACCTCTTGTGTATTCCTGGTCCATCATAGCTACAACAGCACCACCAGGAGTAACTGAAGTATTCTTTGAGGGCCAAACAAGTCTGGTGCTGATGACTTCAGATGCCCAAGTACCAGGGAGAGAGTCAGCATCAGGAAAAAAGCTTCCTTGGAGGAATTTGAGAGTGAAGGCTGGAAATTTGGAAATCTACCATGTAACAGTGTCTTCTAGATGTTTAACAGGATGAGTTGGGGCACTTCTAATACACAGGTGGCTATAGCCAAGTGAGTGGTACCAGGCTGTCATTACAAACTGTACTTCCAATGGACCACTCACTTTTAATCTGAGGGTAGAAACAAATAGCTAGGGCTTGTATTTGGTTGTACTCCTTTTTGGCATTGTGATGGCCTCACTGACCCAAAGGGCGTTATTCTTGATGGGCTCTGGTGTGTGTGGTCCTCTGAAGACCCAAACTGCAACTTAAATCTGGGTGCTTCTGAACTGGTAATAGTGTTAACCTCCCTTCTTAGGAAGGAGACAAACACTTCAGAGCCCAGGAACCCACTGGCAGCACGTTGAGTATGACTTTCTGATTGGAAAAAAAACCGGGCCATGTAGAAAATAAGAAGTCTGAAGTTTTTTTTGTCCTTTGTGGGCTTTTCCCAGTACAAGAGCTTAAAATATGGAGTCCTTCAGCTGTACTTGCAAACTCTTGAAGCTCATGAGTGATGTGCTCTGACTGAGCTATGTTCGATCCCTGTGAATTCCCCTGGTTAAGTGCCTGTCTTCCTGCTTATAGGCATTTCTGAGAGGTGGGGGGAGCTGTTCAAAATCAGAACTAGCCTTTTGCGTCCACACAGTATTTATTTTTCAAGATGGCAAAATTAGATGCTGCCTTTTTAAGTATTCCTAGAAAAGGCAAGCCTGAGATTTCTGACATGTTTTCCCTAGCACCAGTTATCTCTTCCATTCTTTATTCTAGAGGAGTAACGTGTGGTTATAGTCTTGTCTAACAAGATTACCAAAGCCAAGATGCTTCATCTCCTCTGAAGATCAATTGAATTTTCATCGTTTGGGGGGTACACCATTTGACAGTAGTGTTGGTGCCATCGGTGTATGTTCTTGACTCTTCCTACAGTAACAGGCTCCCTGAACTCGGGGCCCTCAAATTCTGAATCATTTTTGCACTAAAATGTGCATCATGAAAGGTGGTGTTCTTTGTCTGTCCATTTGCGATATAGTATATAATTAGGGGTGGCATAATTGCACTTTGCAAGTAATATACACTACAGATTTGTACCTCCTTTTTCTTGATTCGTGCATTTATGGTTTTTTTCTGCTTAGGTAAATACTTATAATTTGTTACTAGTTATGAATGGCTTAGGAAAAATCTAGGGAGCACTTGAAATGTTCGGTCGAGCTATTGCCTACTTGCTATTTTGAGTTGTGTGACTTGATTTTTTTATGTCATGTGGAATTATCCAGGCTCCCTCTTTTGGGGGGGGGGAGGGTCTCTGACTTTTAGGCTGAAGAATATCAGCACACAGTAAATGAGGTTTATTCTGTTTCGCAAGCTAAATATGAATGCAGGCATTCACATAGGAACAGGCATTTCCCAAAACAAAACCCTTCAGCAGACTGTTTTATTTATAGCAGTTAGCCAAGAAAGTCTACATGATCCAACAGATGGGTAGAATTTGAATGATTGCGAATCTTTTTGTAGTTAAGAAGTAGATCCATGCTAAATTTACTTTTTAACTTTCAAATGCCTTTTTCGCTTAACACTTTGAGGTAGTGGCTGGGGTTTTCCCCCCCCCCCCCCTTTGGACAGTGATAAATAAATACTAAGTGCAGTTAGAGCTTGGAGCACAAAGTAGCCTATTTGAAACAGTTTTATTCAAGGTTAGAAATTAAGGTTACTATCAAAAGCAACTAATTGGATTGCAAGGCTTTTTGCCTGTTTAAAAAACATCAGATGTGCAAATCATCCTATTGTTAATCCTGCCACGTACGAACAATTAAAGCTTTTTACCTGAAAATACTAGACAACTGAGTGCATAGAGAAAAGGGGGTGGGGAAGGAGTCTTTCTTTTTGCAGGATCCTGTAGAGAAAATTATGGCTGGTACCTGATTAGTGTAACAATTGTAATGGAGCTGTAACCCTTAGACTCAACTTTGTCTTGATATTCCAAATAAAAGGTTTCATTAGCAAGCCGAGCTGGACAAGTAGCTTTCTCTGACTTGTCACTCTTTGAGCTTTCCCCCAATAAATACTGCTTATCAAGCTATTGTATGTGGTACTCTCTTTAAAATGGGTCCCGTTGATATTGTGATGATTTGATTGTAGGGACTGTCACATTTCGCTGTATCTGATCATTACAATTATCTTCTTTCTCTTATCTTACTAGTTACTCCAATTTCTCAAAGTTTAAAAATATAGTTTCCATCTTGACAATGAGTAAGGGGTGTTTCTAGTTTGGTTATTCCTGAGACCAGTCCATGTTTCCAGCATGTAATTTTTTCTTACTTTTGAGAACAGAATATATCTCAAATAAGCTAGCTTTTATATCTGGCTGGAGGGGATATGATGCTTGTTTGTGTTATGCATTTTCATGCTAGGATTTCCAAGAGATCTTAGCAGAGTACTTTTACATAGCTGGCATAAGCTTCTTTGAAAACAGCATTTTCATATTTAAAAAATCCTGGAAATCAACGGGTATAGGCCTTCCCTCTAGACCTGTGCAAGTGGGCAGCAATCCAATCCGGCTTTGGATCTGGCCACTTTGGATGATCGTGATCCGATCTGGAGCTCCAGACCGGGTTTCCGCCTTGATCCAGCCGAAGTTTCAGAGCTGCCTCAGAGATCCGGCTATAGGGTATAATGGGGAATCAATGAAATATCTATAACTTAGTTGTTTTTTGTCCGATTTGGATGAAACTTGCAGGGATGGTACCGCTGCTGAAAGCATGAAACCTCCCAAGTTCCAGGAAGATCGGTGCAGGGGTTTGGGGGGAACTGTACCCCAAATTCTTGAAAGCCAAACTCATTTCACAGCTGTGTGTTACAACACAGGGGGGTCAAAACTGCAGGGCTGGTAGCTCATACTGAAGCCACAAAGCCTGCCAAGTTTTAAGGAGATAGGTGCAGGGGTTTGGGGGGAATTGCCCCACGAGCTGCGGACAAGCAAAACTGGTGCCATGGGTAACACTGCATGTGCTAAGGCGCAGCGGGGTGACAGCTGCAGGGGTGGTGGCCCCTGCTGTGACGCCTGCCAGCTGTGGGGGAGATCGGTGCAGGGGAGTCCAGGGCCCTGCACCCCTAGCTGCTGACGGACAAAACTTGTGGCAAGACTGTGTCTGTCCTGGGGCAGTTGATTGTCTATATTGAGTCTTTCCTCTCCTTAGCCTGGTTTTGTAGGTGCTAATTGATGCTCGTTAAGTCATTATGTAGTAGCTAGGTCCTGTGTATTGAGCTGGTCCCTGAGTGAATCATGATTGATTGATTGGTAACTGGGAACACAGCAGCTTAGCAGCCCGGCCTGCTCCAGGGTCTCCCCTCCCGCCCCAAGACAGACACAGTCAGTCCCACAGCACCCATGGCACCAGTTTGCTTGTCCTCAGCTTGAGGGGCAGTTCCCCCCAAACCCCTGCACTGATCTTGAAGCTTGGCAGGCTTTGTGGCCTCAGCAAGAGCTACCACCCCTGCAGTGTTCACCCCGCTATGTTGTAATGCCTAGATGTGACATGAGTTTTGCTTTCAAGAATTTGGGGTGCTGTTCCCCCCAAACCCCTGCACTGATCTTGAAACTTTGCAGGCTTTATCCTCTCTGTAGAGTCTACCACCCCTGAAAACGTCATCCAAATCAGACAAAAAACAACCAAGTTATAGATATTTTATTGTTTCCCCATTATACCCTATGGCCAAATCTCTGAGGCGGCTCCGAAGTTCTTCGGGAAGCCGAATGAGGCCAGCACTTCGACTCAGATGTGCTGATTTGAACCCCGAAGCATCTGAAGCTTCTCTGGATCCGAAGCTCTGTCCGAAGCCTCGCACAGTCCCTCCTTTTTTCTTAATGATTCTTAGCACTTGCATAGGGATCCAGGTTGTAGCTGTATTGGTCTAGAGGAAAAGGACATCAGGATTCATAGTAGAGATGATATCGTGTATTAGACAAACAGGACCTTGCTGGTCTAATACAAGATATCATCTCTGCTACGAGTCCTGGTTTCCTTTAGCACTTGCATAGACTTTTATGTGATCAGGCTGATTCATGAATCTTCACCTGGTAATTCTCAGCCTCCCATCCAACAAAACACATCTACACATCGCAGTAAGGCAATGTTGCTATGGTGCCGTACTTTAGTAATTCCTTTGGGAAGTATTAAAGCATGGTAACTGCCCATAAGGCACTGAACGAGTGGTGCAAGCTTAGATTTCCCTGCTATGTCGCCATAGCAGTGCACTGTAAACAGGGAGTGAACCTCTATGGTGACTTGGCTAGGGATCTTGTGTAGACCTGTGCAGTTGCTATGTCACCCGAGCATGCCATACAGCAATGTAGCACATTGCTACATTGCTGTAGGGCGAGGTGTAGATGCTCCCACAGTATAGAGAGAGGGTAGAGAGATTAAAAGACTTGCCTAAAGCCATACGGTTGTTGCTCATGAAGCTCAAATAGGAACATAAGTGTTCTTCACTCTCAGCCTTGTGCACAGCTCTCTAGACCAGGGTTGCCAAAAATGCAGTCTTGGGGGCTCCTGAAAGGCCAGGGTTTTGGAGGTGAAGCCCACTGCCAAATTCTGGCATACTGAGCCCTGTTGGGCACGTGTGCCAGTGGCAGAAGGGCAAAAAGTGGGTGTGTTTATTGCCACAGCTCAAGCAACCACAAGGGGTTAATCCTGTCCCTGTTCAGCCCACCGCTGGAGGTGGGATTGGAGCTGGCCCATGAAGTGCCCTGCTGTTCAGATCCAGTCTGGGGAGGCCAAGGGATTTTGACACCCCTGCTTGAGACGATGGATTTTTCAACCAGGGGCTGTGCATCTTCAAGGGCTTCACAGTCATTCCTCTTCCATGTCTAGATGAACAGTGGGTCCTGAATGTCTTTTGCTGATGTAATAGGGGGTCACTGTATGGGAAAAAAATATTGAGAATACCCTTCTGTTTCTTCTGCCTTCAGAAAATAAAGTGCTAATAGAGTCATTATGTGCTAACATGGCATAATGACAAAAAATCTGAAACCTGCCCTGTGTTCACTAGTGTTTTGTTTAGTTTTGATTGGCTGCAAAAAAGAGCTTAGAACAGGGCTTTACTTTGATTGGGGGAGAAAGTTAAAGATGGGCTTATAGTAGATATCGCCAAAGAACTCATAACCTTATACACTTACAGGAGTGCTCTATAAGTCATTAATTAATTCATCATGACATTAATTCATCATGAGCCAGTAGCTGGCACTCAAGAACATGTACTACAATTCCAGGTTTTTGTAGGATTGAAAAATTGGTGGACTGCAAATGACTTTCATTGTATAACTCTTTAACAGCATTTAACATGTAAGTATTTGTCATCAGTTCACATCCAGTGTAGGAATGGCAGTTGCTGACAACACAAGGTTGTTTAAGGTGTGAGTCCGGTCACTTGGTATTCTTGACTTAGTTGCCTCTGTCAGCAAGGGTTTTGCCAGTATTGATGGAGGTCAGTCTCCGTAGGAAGGCTGCATTTGGCATGAATTGCACAGCAGCAATTCTCCAGAATGAATTCAATATCTGCTGCTGCAAGATAAGGGAAGCCTGCATCTCAGTGGTGGATGTGAAACCCCTTCTGTAGGTAGATGATTCTAGCCTCCATCAAGTGCTCAGCTGACCTGTGGGATTTCTATTCCTTCTCTTTCGTGCCCTTTTGGCAAAATGAGATGTCTTGGAAATGACATCATTGAAGCAGCATGCCATCAGACTGTGTCGGTGCCATGACTTCAATTCCAGGAAACGCTGTTTTAGAGTAGAGAACGACAGGCAAAATGTTGGTACATGGTGAGTTGGAAGAAAACTTGGCAAGTAAACTATCTGAAATGCTCTCTTAATACCCTTCCTTTTCCTATTCATCTCCTCCTTCATAATGTCTGTAAGAGCATGGCCTCATTTAAGAAAAGCAGGCTTGAGAACCTCATAATGAAAAAGGTATGCTTGTTATGAGCCCCGGTATCCCTTTCTTAATTTCCTTGGTGCTCTACTTTCCTTTGTAATAAGAGAACAATGATGTTAATGTTGATATCATGCACTATTTGGAGCTGTAGCTTAAAGGGTAATTGAGAATAATGATAACACACTAATGATGATGATATCATACGGCAGCTTTATTTCCAGGCATTGGGAGTGGGGCAATATTTTCTTGTCAGTTAATGAAAAGAGCCGATACATGAGATTTGGAAGGGGGAGGATGAGAGAAACTTTCATAGCATCCACAAATATATATAGCATAACACATATTTAGGATCTGCCAAATCTGTTTCAGAGAACAGTAGACATAGTTATATTAAGTCCAACATTAACATGATCTGTGAAAACAGATGTTCTCCCTCAAGGACAATGATGAAGCAATAATTACAGGTAGAGATGAGTTGAAACAAAGAGGAAAAAATTACTCATACTTGAGTCTCTTTTGTGGAGCTGATTTATTGTAACTAACCTTGAAAAACAAGTCCTAATGAAGATGAACCTTGAAACCACACAGGCAAATGTGGTATTCTGCAGTCTAATAGGATGGTTTCCATTTACGCTGTGTTGGAAATTAAACTTGATATGAATTGGAGTTGTAACGAACAGTTTGCCCAGTAATTTCAATAAAAGCACTTGATGTTGATAACCAGTTTACAAATACGAAGAACCAATGGGGCTTGGGGATAACAAGCCCCATCGGTTGTAAAAAGGCTTGTTGGATCGCATAAGCTACAGCATGATAGCGATGCAACACACCTAAATTAATAAATTCAACTCGGTGATTAAATGTTGCCACCAGTGGTAAATATAAAGCAGAGGGGAGTTACTTTTGAACTAGGACAGAGGAGATCATTTTATAGCTGGGTTTTCATAGCTGAAAAGGATAGTAAACAGAGACAGAGCATACACTTTTCCCCCCTCTGTAGCTTGTAAATTAAGTGCATGTCTTAGGAGGTTCATAAACTATAATTAAAATAAGAAGGCATGTGGTGGTTGTAGCAAAGTGGTTATAGCTCAACTAAGGAACGATATGTAAATGTAGAAAATACAAAGATTTTATATAAATGTTGTTTACTATTTTATCTAGACTTGGAGAATCTCTCCAAACATTATTGATGTAGTGTTGGTTTAACGTTAATGGTTCATCAGCTAATACTCGCATATTATAAAATGCTGTAGAAAGTCTTTCATCTCCCTCGTTTTTAGAGCTTGATGATGGCATTGCCATAAATATTGCATATGGAGCAGTAGGCAGGTCTATAGTCCTAGGAGCAGACTGGGCTTG
This sequence comes from Alligator sinensis, assembly GCF_000455745.1. Lineage (NCBI taxonomy): Eukaryota > Metazoa > Chordata > Crocodylia > Alligatoridae > Alligator > Alligator sinensis. The sequence continues at coordinate 955,202 of NW_005841873.1, forward strand.
AGTCTGGGAAACAGATGATCTGACAAGAGCGAGAGAGACTTCTACTCTTGCTTTTTCGACAAGGAGAAAGGGTAGTGGAATGTAGGCTGTGCCAATCCTTCCCTGGGACAATGCAGCTGTATTTCCACAAGTTTGAGGTGGAAGAAACAAAATTCTACTAATTTTTTGCCCCATTGCACTCGTTCTTTCCCCCCATGCATGATGGAGAACGTAGCAACTTTGAGCTTGCTTTCCTCTCGGCAGTGCTGATTATGGTATGAGGTGTATGGTTAGAGCTGAATAGGCTGTAGTTGGGGCCTAGAATTATCAGTCAAGGTGATGCTTATACTGGTGCAATAGCCACTCTAAAATTATGATCACATAAGAAATGCAAAGTTGATTCCTTGTCTTGGAAAGTTGGGAAGTGTTGAGCTCACAAAGCAACAGTATATCAATATGTTGCTGCTTTGTGTTAAAATATAATACGTGAGACGAAGAATAAATCCTGAAGACGCACCAGCGAAAATAGCTAGAGCAGCAGTATATGCATCCCAGGGGTCTAATTTCACCCTCTGATACATGCATGCTCTGCAAATCAATGGGAACCTACATGCACATATATATGTGAAAATAAAATCTCGACCCAAGGGCCCAGATGGCACCTCTTGACAAGAAATATATCAGTCTTCAGCTCACAATGAACCCAATTCTTGTTACAAAGACTATAAAAATAGCCTATTCACTTTGAAATGGCATCTTGATTTATTTTTTTTAAGCTGACTTGGTTGGAGTTGCCCCCCTTTTACGCCAGCACTGAATTTGGCCACGCTGGTGTTTAATTCTCTTAGATACAGAATTCAGAATCACTTTGGGTTAAATGAAATAGAAATTGAACACAGAAATATCTGAGCATAAAAAGAATGAACTTACTTATTGGGTGAGAAAATTATGGAATGTATGCCCAATAACCTCTCACGATGAAGAGAAATATGTATGAATCATAATTTATCTATGAGGAGATAAGAAGGAGAACACAGTAAGAGAGGAAAATGTAGAAAGAGGAGTTAATCTCTTTTTCTGTTTAAAAAAAGTAATGAAAATTGAATTGAAAAGAGAGCAACAATTAGAAGTGAAATTGTTTTAGAGAAGTGAGGGAAAGTAAAATTGTTCTAAAAGCAGAATAAGGAAATTAGAAGATGAAATGCTGCACCCAGTTCATTTATTTTAATACAATTAATACCAGGGGAAAAGAAGCACAAATAGGAAAGAAAAATAATAGAGAATGGGAAATGTTCATTGCTGCCTTTATTCTTGCCACAAGAGCATAAACAAGTTACTTTATGTAGTTGCTCTTCAAATTGTTTCAGAAATGCCTAAATGCTAAATATGTCCAAAGGAGGCTTTGTTTTATTGTGCTAACTTCCTCTTAACAAGAGCACTCTCGGTCTTGTGCGCTTCATCTCTCTCCATCAATCACTGGAATGGAAAAATGGGTTTCTTTTGCACATTAAATCTCCGTCACCCGTACATCTTAAATTGTTGGTGAATGACGTAAACTAGTAATGCACCATTGTGTATATTTAACAAAATAAATTAGGAAGTGAGCTACTACCTACAAACCTTCCTTCTTGGAGTCTTCTCATTTGTGTGTATGAAGGCTGTAAATGTTTGAAGTAGCCTTTCTCCTGAGAGGAATTTCTCAAGCTGTAAAGACTTTCTAATAGAGAAATTTGGGAGGCTCTAAGGGCAGTGCTCCAGAAGCAGGACTGTATCAATATGTAACCTGCTAATTATATTGTTCAGAGCATCCAAAGAGAGTCCAGGAAGACTTACCCAATATGTATATTGACAAAAATGACTGCAAGGAGACAAAGGTTGCCTATTGATCAAATTATAATTAAGATCAAGTATGTAGGTCCTAGAAGAAACTTCTAATAGTTCTAATTAGAGAGGTGGTTAATTATAAAAGAGGATGGATGGGGAGAAGGAGGGGAAGAGAAAGAAACATAACGGACACCTAAAACCTGAAAGCTGATGTGCACTTTTAGATACTTCATCATGACTTTGTTCCTTAGCTGGAATCAGTGGGAGGTGTAATACCCAGATGGAAAAGTGGCACATGTGTACCCTAATTTAAATGCAACTGGAATGGTACTACAAATGATAGATCTCCATGTCTCAAACCCTGTGTCCATATTGACTCTAAAGTCTTTTTGGGGTGTAGAATCTTATCTTGGCAACCATCAATCCTCTAGATTATGGTGTATGCACAAGAGATGTGTGCAAACCTTAACACCAAGACCTTCAGCATGTATGCCTAGGCAAGAGTATGGAGGAGTGGAGGCTGCCCTAGACCTACCATCTCCCCTTCAGACCATCAAGAGAGTCCAAAAGCCAGACTGAGACCAGACAGTCAGTGCCTCAATGACTGTAGCTTCTGCTGAGCAACAGATTAGAGCTGTGGCTGACTGCCTAATGGCTCAGCAAGGGTGCATGTCGGTCAGGGTGATGTCCCTTACCCTTTCTCCACCCAAGGAGTACCCACAAGGCAGTGGGGGCTCAGGTTTTGAGGTGCCCTAACTCCCCTTATTCTGGAGATTGCAACATGGAGGTATTTTATAGGAGCTCTGTCATGAATAGCCCCAGCATATTGCCATCAAGCCTTCCAGTGCGATGCAGTTTATGGTCATACCCAGAGCCAAGAATCTTATAACTGTTATTTTTATACAGGCCATATATCATATTATAGGAGCCATGTGTAGAAAATGTTCATTCAGGTAGTACTTGATGTACAAAATACATATTAATTATGGAACATCCTCAAAGCCACAAACGCTGGCAGCAGATTCAAGGACAGACAGTTCTACCATTAGAAAAGGGGTGCTTTCATACAAGAGGACACACTACAACTGTGTCCTATTGGACTCTTCTTCAACAGGCACACCAAACAGAATGCCTTGGGGCAGAATCCAAACATGTAAGACATTCCCTGAAAAGATCAAAACTTGTATTCCCTGAATCCATAGATAGGTCAATTGATAAGTGAGCCAGCTCTCCCCTTTACATGGTAAAACCTGTTGACTGTATCCTACTGTAGAGATTCTACAAGAGGTGAATCAACAAGCACTAACTCCCAATAGGAGTCCCTCACTTGACTTCCTGGGCTGAGCTGGACACCAGCATGGAGACTGGACTCTTCCAACCAACCTTTGCTCTTTGTGCCTCATTGACCAGTTCTCTGTACTGAGGAGTGGAGGTAGTTCTGCAATAGAGGGAATGGTGCCATATAGAAACATGGCTGACCGTCCACGGGGAGAGAGAGCAGCAGGACCCCACTTGTTGAAAGATCTGAGCCAAGAATATAAAATGTCATAATAAAAAAATCTGTGTAAAATAAAGTGTTCTTGTATGAGCTTTATTGCTATTGTATATGTGTATATCCGATCATGTTTGCATTTTTCAGGCTGTACAAAAGCAGTCAGTCATTGACTGTAGAGGTCATGTATTCACCTTAGACATGTCAAAATCCCTTCTTGCCATGGACTTTCAGGAGTTTTCAGTTCTTTCAAAAAGATTGATAGATGCCTGTGGCACAAAATCCTTCTGAGATTTCATAATTTGTAACAGGCTCTCAATAGGTTGAGACAGAAAAATTGCGCCAGGAGGGAAGCTTATTTGAATATGACTTTTGGAAGAGATGAGGCAACTGTGTGCCTGTGTGTCTAGTGAGGAATTATGGGTTGTGGAGTAATTGTTGCATAGCAAGGTCTGGCAGTATGCAGTGAATGAATGATTGATTGATTACCTGTAGGGATGACCAAACTGTCATTGTGTGAAGTTACTAATAAAATGTCCAGTTCTTTCTATGTAGAAGATTATCTTACAAAGTGTGATTTTTGTACCAGGCCTGATATATGCTCTAATGGTGACTGTGTATCTGTCTTCATTACATAGGGTTTGGGGGAGATGACTACCTTGTGCAAGTGCCTCCATTAAGGAATGTTTCAAAATCACTTATGTTCCACCCACATTTCTTTCCCTGCATTTTAAACAACCTCAATTTTAACTTGTAAATAGATTAATGTTCACAAAACTTTTTAAGTTGGTTCAAAAGATTTTTTCCCCCAGTATCTTTTGAGTGTCAGCCAACTAGAAAGACTGCCTTAGTGGTCATTTCTTGAGGATTGCAACAATTGATACACACTGAAGTCAATTGACTTACACTGGGAGGGGGTATATTTAGCTCATTATGTTCAATAATGCTCGCTGTTGGTGCTAAGGTTTGTGATGCCCGAAGCAAATTATAAAATGTCCCCGCTCTCCTGCATGGTCACCCACACACCTCATATTATGCTTCTCTGCATGACAGTAATAGCTTGTTCTGTCTTAATGGTACAGTCCATCTAAATGATGCTTGCCATCAGATTAACTTGTAAAATAGGTACGAAGTGCTTGGATAGGAACAAGAAAAATATGGGAAAGAAAGGGAAAATAAGAAGGTTAGAGAAAGAAGAGGGTAAAGATGAAAAGAGAAATATAGAAGGGGGAGAAACGTCTGACAGCTATACTTCCTATTCCCGTTTCTTCTCTTTTCTGTTATCTTCTCTTCATGATCATGCTTCTATATTACTTTACCAGCTTTCAAAGGTTTCTCTTGTACTATACAGACCTTAGCCAGAGCAACAGCATCACTAAGAGCTCAAATCTCCTCTAGAACATGGAGGGTGGAGAATTGCTTCTTCATTTTTACAAAGTAGCAAAGAGGGGTCTTCTATATCTCTCGCAGTTAATAGTGCAATACCTTACCTAATTCAACCACAGCCTCTAGAAGAATGGAAAACATGCTGATTTATTCAGGGGGCAAAATTACCACCCTGAAGGGGTGCCACCCTGCCTCCCCAACAAGGAACATTGAAGATGTGGCAGGTAAGTAGGAGCAGCACCCATACCATCTAGGTGGCACCCAAGCCTAAGTCTCACCCTGACGTCGCTTAGAGGCAAGGCACCCATCAAGAAGAGGCCAAAGTCTTATAACACCTACCAGCAACAGTCCTCTTGGCAAGTTTATAGATGGCCACCAGATCCCCTCTCAGACTTCTCTTGTGGAGGCTGAACAGGTTCAGGTCCCGTAGCCTCTCCTTGTAGGGCCTACCCTGTTGCCCCCTGATCATGCGAGTGGCCCTCCTCTGGACCCTCTCGATGCTGTCCACATCCCTCCTGAAGTGCGGTGCCCATAACTGGATGCAGTACTCCAACTGCAGCCTGACCAATGTCACATACAGGGGGAGGTTCACCTCCTTGGACCTGCTCGTGATGCATCTATGGATGCATGACAAGGTGCGGTTAGCCTTAGTGACCACGTCCCCACGTTGGCGTCCCATGTCCATCTTGGAATCAATAATCACTCCAAGATCCTTTTCTGCCTCTGTGCTGACGAGAAGGGAGTCCCCCAGCCTGTAGGTCTGCTGCTGGTTCTTCCTCCCCAGGTGCAGCACTTCGCACTTGTCTGTATTGAACCCCATCCTATTCTCATCCCCCCACCCCTGTAACCTGTCCAGATCTAGTTGCAGCCTGTCCCTCTCTTCTAGCATGCTCACTGCTCCCCACATCTTAGTGTCATCTTCGAATTTGAACAAGGTGCTTTTCACCCCCTTGTCCAAGTCGCCGATGAAGATATTGCACAGTGCAGGCCCAAGGACCGAGCCCTGGGGAACCCTACTGCCCGCATCCCTCCAGGTCAAAAATGCCCCATCCACCACCACTCTCTGGGTGCAGCCCTCCAGCCAATTTGCAACCCATCTGACTATGTAGGCGTTGACACCACAGTTGCCTAATTTATTGATGAGGATGGGGTGAGAGACAGTGTCAAAGGCCTTCCTAAAGTCCAGAAAGACTATGTCCACAGCTACACCTGCGTCCAAGGCTTTTATCACTTCTCTTGCTGGAATCCTTTGGCCCTAGCTGACTCCCTGTCCCTGGGGCAGGGGGCTGGACTCGATGATTTCCAAGGTCCCTTCCAGCCCTATGAAATCTGTGAAATCAGAGAGAGATCCCAGGCTCCTTGACTCCTTCCATGCCTTCAGTGCTGTGTGACCTTGTCCATGCCCCTTGATTTATCTTGTGCTTCGGTTTCCCTTCCCCCCTGGAAGAGTATGGAAGACAAAGACAAACTTAGCTCCCTGTAACTGGAGGTTTTGGCTGACCGTCACTGCATACTGCTTCAGAACTATCCCCCAAAGATACATAAAGAAGAATCCAAATGCTTTATACTATGCTTTAAATAATATTAGAAAAACAAAGATTTGACCTCAACTGCTGAGGGCTCAATATTCAAGTCACAGACGCCTGCCCTGATTCCCTTTACATTTCATAGTACTTGCAAAACAGGGAAGGGGACTCAAATCTTTATAGCTGCAGTTTCAGGGAGAACTTTTTAAAGGTTGCCTTTTAAAGGGGCTGTTTCCCTGTTGCACTGCATTGTGGTAAAGCTGCTCAACTAGTTGTACGAGTGTTGCTCCACAGCCCTTTCCATAGAAATGGTATGTGTGTGAGTGCAATGTAAAGATCGTCCATGGAAAATCTGTACCACAAGAGTATCTCTTATTAGAGGCATTCAGTATTTGAGAGAGAGAATGTGATAGGACAGTTCCGACCATATTCATTTGAAATATTAGATACCCTGTCATACATTCCTTGAAGGTAGAGGACCTAGCCTGCTGATGGTCTCCGATCATCATGCAAACAACTAATAATAATAATAATAAAAAGGTTTTGAGAAACGAGCACTATCTGCAGCCAAATGGCAAGTCAATGATCCCGTTCTGTAGGGATGCTGGGGGTTGTTTGCAGGCCCCAAAGTAACTAGGTACTATTTGTGTCTTTGAAAAACAACATCAGGGAAGATTTTAGGAGTCTTGTTTTGATGATACAGAAAGGACTGAGCTTATCAGTTAGCTAGAACCAAAAATGACCTGAAGGTAAAATGTATGTGGTGTCAGTGAACGTAGTGCGTTCCTCTTCGTGTATTTGCATGAAGCAGAGTGCAAGCAGGTTGCTTAGCCCGCTGGCTTCTGTAGTAAGGTTTGGCTCCTGGGGGAACTGCTCAGCCAGTCCTCCCAGATAAAGCACTGTTCTTAAGCAATGAACAAAACCAAAATCTGTGCATCTGTCCCAGGCAGTAGGAGGTTTTTTGGCTCTGTCCCTTCATGTATCAACAAGCTGCTCTGCTCACAGCTCACCTCCTCCCCTCTTGCTCACTCTTCTGGGAGCTTTTCAAAGCCCCTACTCGCACACACTCTCTGTCTATCCAAAAGCCCTGAAGCCAGGCGCTCTCGGCGGGATGAATTGTTCCCTCTGAGAGGATCAGAGTGCCCCATTACACAAAGTCAGTGCCAAGTCATAGATATGGAGCAGCTGGATGCTGCACAGGTTTTTCACATCACTCTCAACCCTTTAGCTTCTCTCTAAATCAGCAGCCTCTTGGCTGTTTCGGGACCTGAGTGCTTGTATAACAACATGATGAACTGTGCGCTGTATCAGGTGTGCACAAACATCCACTAAGGGCTAAACTGATGTTGTGAAACTCCTCATGCAGAGCACATCAATATTCCCCTGGTTTTGGACTGCTGGGTATGTGTTGTGCAAAGCTTCTGAAGTATGTTCAAATTGGCACATGGTTCAGCTGGAAGCAAAAGAAGAAAAAACAAAACAAAACTATTGCCTGAGAGCAGCCAACCTGTATTGTGTGTGTATATATAAGTATGTATGTATGTATGTGTGTGTGTGTGTGTGTATGTGTGTGTGTGTATTTAAAACTGCGCAAGATTGCTTTTTCCTATAACGAATTGCTTCAAATAGCACCATTCCTCATGTGACAAGGAAGAGCTCTTCAGTCAGTGGCTGTCTATGCACGTGTTTGGGGGTAAGGGAGTGTTTTAATTAGAGTGGTTCCCAGAGAGCTGCTTTAATTAAAATGCTGCAGCATCACATTTATCAAGCCCCCATGCTTTTAAAAATAGCCGTGGGGCGCCTTATCTGAACCTCATTGAAGGAAGTTTAGATAAAGTGCCCCGTGGACATTTTAAAAGGTGCAGGGGCTTACTACACGTGATGCTGCAGCGACACTGGAGCGGTCTAAGTAGAAGACCCAGGAGCATGTGTATAGGCAGCTTGTGATCTCAGGGTGGATTTATTCCCAACTCTGCCACTTCCAGTGCCAGATGGTACTGGGGTGTCTGTGGACAATATGCTCTGTATTTGCTCATTTGAGTCTTCCTAAGTCTATTTTGTCGTTCTGGGCTAGGTTTCTCCACCTGTTCATTTGCAGGAGATGCATGTGCCCTTTATTGTGTTTTCCCTGTTTTGTTTTTTGATTTCCTCAAAAATGGTTGAGTGGTGAGTTCTCCGAATCATGAAACTGAGGATGGGTTTGAATATTGAAGACACAAAGATGTGAGCCAAACAATGTAAGAGAAGCTGTGGGTGTACAGTGGATGCTATTTTAGCTCGTTTGTCATTATAGTGGATGCGACACCTTTTCTTTCCCCCCAAACATTCATTTAATCAGCTCCACAGGTAGCTGATTAAATCTTGGAAGACTTTACGTTTTGGATTGGCTCCCAAAAATCCCGAGGGTTTCTCCCATCCTGTTCTTATCCATACTCCATAGTGCCCACATTCATTTTTAGCATTGGGCTACACCAGCATAGATTTGTCTAGGGGTTCCTGGCTATTCCTACCATGTGATACAGTGGCTAGGGTGCTGGATACAGTGTACGGAGAAGTGGACTATCTCTGTCACTGATCTTCACTGCAACAATAGGCATTTCATGTCCCCGTGTTGCTTCAGTTTCCCCACCTATAAACTGAAAATTTTCAGACCTGAAGGTCGTTAAGATACACTGTAAATGCCATGCAAGCAGTTCTATTTGGCCTAGGCTGACCTGTCTGTAGCATAAAATATTGAAAAGTAGTGGTGGGAAAGAGCCATTTAAATGTCTTTTTCCAGCCTTGTCATTTTGGTGTAGGTCGGGGCAAAGTTTTTGGGTCAGCATTCATTTGATTTCTTTCATCTCTAATGCCTTGGTTAGAAGAAGCAGAAAAGCGAAATTTAAGACATCGCCTAGACCTAGTGACTCCACTTGGTAACTAAAATGCAAAAGAATCAATCCTGGTTTTTATGTTAAAGGCAAACTAAGAGCTCTGGTTCTCCTCTAATGGATTTCTATTTAGGTTGATTCATCTATTCTTTTATGCTGGTTTAACTCTGCTGACTTCAGTGCCATTACTCCCAGTTTACACCAGCACAAATGAGAAAAGACTCATGGTCCCTCATTCTCTTCCTGATTGAGGGAAATAAAAAACGTGCAAAAATAATAATCATTTTTCACTTCTAAAAATGTTTTTAGTTTAATTGCCAGTGGATCTAAAAAGTGACTTGTAATTGTTTTAAAAAATGTTTTGCTTAGTTACAGTAAGAGCAAGCGTAGCCTGCCCAACATGGGCATCATTAAGCAAAATTATGTTACTCCATAAATATTCTTTATTAGAGCTTTATTCCCTATTTGGAAGATAAAATTGCCTTTCTAAGATAACTGACAACCATGCTACTAAAGGAACATTAGACTGTCAATGCATGGAGATAGATATAGTCAAAATAAGCTGTTGCTATTAAAATATACCATTCCATTTTATAGTATAAAATGTAATGCATGTTTCTAATAGTGCTGAGTGCTCTTTTAAACAAATAATTCCTTTTAGAATCCCAATTAGAGTGTCACACTTAATAAAGAAGCCCCTGCTTTGTCCTATGACAATCCTGATAGGTGTCATTTATCACTGTAATGGCTGCATGCCCCCCAAATAGGGGTAACATGCTGCTTGTGGCCTCAAGGGCTCCCTTGTGCCTTTTTGATTTCTCCCATTCTGTTGCATGACACTAAAACTGCAGTCCTGCCTCAAGCGAGCCATTCCTAGTCATCCTACTTATTTTAATGGAACAGCATACGGGAGTGTTGCTACTGTTAGGAAGGAATAAAAATACCATACCAAAGACCCAGACACAGGCATGGATGAACCGGGCACCTGCCTGGGGCCTGGACAGAAAGGAGGCCCAAAAATGGGTGGAAAAAATTACAATGGCAAAAAAAAAAGTTTTAATATTGCACATATACGAGACTGGCAATGTTATTGATTGAGAATGAACTATTTAAAGACCTCAATACCACAGATATGATAAAGACTTTTGCAACAAAAAAAATTATCATCTCTGGTGAAGGGGGCCTAATACTAAAAGTTCACCTAGGGTTGCCAGGAGTCTAGGTATGGCACTGCCAAACCAGATCCCATTTACTGCAGTAGCCTGTGTCCAGCTGTGGGCTGTGCCAGCTCCTGAAGAGTAGAGTTCAAGAAACAAGATATGGGAAGAATTGGTCCTAAGGAAGGTTTTTACTGAACTCCTAGGGATTGACTTGTATTCTATAACATGAGTTCAGTCTTAGTAGTTTAACTGTTGTATTCCAGCTCAGAAAAGGCTTCTATGCACACATTGACAGTACTTTTTCTTTTCATCAGTGATGAGTTTTGTGGGCTAGCTTTGTACTGTGTGGGGGGAAAAAAATATCTTCTTTGTATGTGATCCATTTCCCCCTAACACAGTAATGGCAAACAAGTGGCTGCACTGGCAAAACTATCCCAATGATGCAAGCAATGAGCTAGTTGTCACTACCTCTCCAAAAACACAACAACCTTTCCAGCTATCTTTACCGAGTTCTATGGAGACCTTAGAGAATACTGAGTTGTGCATGTGAATAATAGGCCATAAAGCTCCTTTTTATCTCTTTTGTGATGGAAATGGTTGCAGAAGAAAAATGGGATGGATTCCTTTGGTAGTATGAAATCCTGGAAAGTCATATTGGCAATTTGAACCAATTTAGAATTCTACTATTTGAATGGCAAATTTTGAGAAATTCAGCAAACTAGTCAATGAAGTTGATCGCACTAAAAAGCTAAGAGACTTGAATATTTTCTTTTAAGTCAAATGTCCAAAAATACCTGGAACCCACATCTCAAGCAAGGGGGTGGAAATTGTAGGGCCTGTTAGTCATAGTATGTAAGATACGTTTTCAAATTTTTGGATAAATTCAGAAGGAAAGAATAATGAACAAAATGTAACCAAATGGAAGAAGTTATAATGTGGGGTTACTAAAGATAAAGCTTGCCAGATTGACTAGGTGTCTGTTTTGATAAGATAATTAATTTTATACAAGGGAGACTCAGTAGATCTAATCTATCTGGACTCCAGTTAAGCACTTGATATATAGTACCCCATGGAAATTATTATTTAAACTGGAAGAGTGGGTAAGTAGTACAAGAATTATAAAGAGCAAAGTCCTGGCTAAAGTGGGGAAGAGTGAACCATTAGGCTGCAGGGAAGTTAGTAGTGGAATTTCTCAAGTCTTATTTAATTAATTAAGTCTTATTTAATATTTAATATTTTCATTTATTACCTTGCTATAAAAAAAGAGGTGTGTGATGACAAGCTTAGCAGGAATTGCCAATGTGGAAGGGGACTGTGGAAGAATTTGGGCCATATCTGCATAGTAAACTTACGGTGCTTCACAGCAGTGTCCTCAGGCAAAGTCTGGGCAGGTTGTCCGCAAAGCTGAGCAGTAAAGGGATGTCCCTGCAGTACTGCAGGTGGGCTGGTCGGTACAGGGGAGGGCTAATGTTCACTATTGTTCAGCAGTCTGCAGTTATCTGGTCTGTAGTACCATGGAGACACAGTCATAGATAGATTCATAGATTGTAAGGGCTGGAAGGGACCTCACAAGATCATCGGGCCCAGACACCCTTCACTAGGCAGGAAAAACACCTGGGACCATGTGACCCCAGCAAGATGACTGTCCAGTCTTCTCTTGAAGATCTCTAGGGTAGGAGATGTTGACACCAGTTCAGGGAGCAGCTCTCCTGGAGCATATTGCTCTGTGACACGTTTAGTTTGTCATGTAGATGTGGCCTAGGTGACCTTGAAGACTGTAGTCTTGACAGTAGGGAGAAATTCAATAGTATCATAAGCAAAGTTATGCACTTAAGGGCTAAGAGCCAGAACTTCTGTTATAAGTTGGAGCATAGGCGTTGTGTAGGGGGGCACAGAAGCGCTGGTGCCCACCCTGAGAGTGAGCACTCCGGCTGGTAGGGGGGGCATAGAGAGCACTCTCGCCCCCCCTTAAATTGGCTCTGTTGGCAGGATGTCGGCAGTGGAAGCGCTGGGGACCCCACTCACCTCCAGTAGCCACAATGGGCCACTGGAGGACCTCCCCCCAGTCATGCCCTACCGGTGCCCCCCTTGACTCGGGAGGCACCAGTCGCCCATGAATTGGGGTCTCTTCAATCAGGTGTGTGGGTTGCAGACAGGATGATGATGAGCTGCCCAAGTGATGCAGCCATGACAAAGGCAGATGCAATTCTAGGGTTGCATCAGAGCTGGTATTTCCAGGTGAGATGGGGAAGAACTGAAGAATTAGTGTTGCTATATGAGGTGTTGGTGTGACCTACTCTGTAATAATGCACTCAGTTCTGGTCACCCACACTGAAGGACAACTGAATTCAAACTAAAAAAGGTGCAGAGGAGGGTTACTAGGAAGACTAGAGAGCAGACAGCCTCCCTTAGAATACTTGATAATAGTTTGCTTTCAGGGTTTTTTTTGCCTGGTGACACAGAAGCTGAGAGTATATGTAACTGCTCTCTAGAAGAGTAGAAGTAGTCAAAACACCAGAAAAGACACAATTGGCCTTTGCAGGGCCCATCAAATATTCACAGCAAGAACATTCATAGAAGACTGTAATTCACAACTAACCGACATTCTCAATAAGTTCTTTTGGGGAAGAGAAATGAAATGAAACCGTCTATGCCAAAATTAAATTGCTATTGGAAACAATCCTCCATGGATGTGGGGATGGAGTAAACGATGCAATATGTCCTTTCCATCTCTAGTCTCTTGGATACTATAAAGCTCCCATCCTTTTCCACCAGGGTTAGAGTCAAATGCTGCCCCGCTGAATAAGTATGGAGCATACAAGCATTCTGCTTCACCACATGGAATAAATTGCCAGCTTGAATGCTTGGACCCGTGTGCTAGGGAGAATGGAGCATTTTCAGCTAAAGCCTTCATTTCCATTTCCACTTTCCTTTGGAAACCAGGGTGTTTTGTGTATTGCAGCCTTAACAGGCTTTACTTCAGTTCTGTGAGCATCTCAAGTATTAGATTTGCATTAGACTGAGCCAATATGTTTGCTAAGCAAACCACTTTGAGCCCTCGGATTGTTAGTCAAGGTACAACTGCATCATGCAGTGTTTGGGGGGGTGTTATTTTTTAGCACAAAGAAATATCCCTGGTATGTTTGGAGAAGTATCTTTCTCCTCCCTTCCAGTCAGTCCCATATTCCTGATGTTTGCTAGAAATGGCTCATCTGACATGATGGAGACTTCTCTATTAGTTGTCCAGAACCTGCTGCAGCTGCTTCTTTCCTGCCATTGTTTTCTTGTGCTTCTTCAGCATGACCAACCTCTTTCTCAAACAATTTTCTCTGAAATAGTGACACCACAACTTGATATCTTCTGGAAGACAGACTAAGTGAACCAAACAAAGCTAGGGCTAGAGTTGGGCTAGAAATGCTTCTCCCATCTTTGAAGAATTTTTGAGATTTCAAAAAATGTTCTTGTCCCCAAATGGGACAGAAACTTCACAAACTGGTAAAAAAAAAACCCGCACCAAAAAAAGGCAAAGTGGCACACATGGGGGCAGCATGCACTGCTCAAAACCAGAGCCTGGCTGGCCGGAGCCACGCTCAAAATGGATCGCCGCTGCTGCAGTCCCAGGAGGCCCTCAGGACCCCAGTGTAGGCTGCTGGGGCCAGCCCAGTGCTGGCCCCAGTCTCCCCTACCCCACCCAGGGTAACCTGCCATGCACCAGAGGGTGTGTGGCACAGGCATTCCCCGGGGACAACTAGCAGTGGCACAAGGTGCACGGCTGCTAGTTTTCCCTGGGGAACCAAATGTCCATGGTCGTGTGGATGCAGCCTTAGGTCGGGGGGGTTGGGGGTGTGGGGAGGAAAGGAAATAAGATAAAGTTGTTTAAATTGTTTCAAAACTTCACTTCAGTTTTAATATCTTAGAAACCTTCTTTAGTGTGAATAAACTTTCCAAATAAAGTTATTTAGAATTTTTTAAAAATGGCTTGCCATTTTGAAGCTACTCAAATTGGATGCTTCACCAACTTGAAAACTGGTTTTTGCACATCTTTTTGGAGTCGTATTTGGGGAAGCCAGGCTCTTTCCTCTGAACTGGTCTGTTTGAGCAAATGTGCATCTTTCCAGTAGACGAAAAAATAACATCAGAAAATTCCCAGTCAGCTCTATCCATGGTCTCATATAATCAACTACTGATGGAGAAAATGAACTTGATTCTAAACACACATTCATGGAAGACAAAGAACAAACCTCAACCCAGAGAGACTGTCAAGATAATCTGAAAAGAAAGTTCTCACAAAGTAATCCAAGAGGTGCTTTAATATTTTTCCTTGCAGATGATGGCGCATTTTGATTGATCCATATCATCTCCCTCACAGATGTGTGATGATTCCATCAGAGGCTTTATTGCCTTCAGAGGGAGTTGCAATACGAGTTCACCTGTCTGCCTTTCACAATTTATTTAGAGGAGGAGGACAACACCACATCCCCGCAGAGCAGCAAAAGTTGATGCCTGCTCGACATTTCCTTTCATTATAGGGAGAAATAAGTCCCCTACCACTCATTACTGTTCTTTAAACACAATGACATTGTCTCATGTTTTCTTAAGAAGCTTCATTTTTCAGAGATGGCAGATAGTGGGGCTGTGCGAAGCTTCGGTCCCTGATTCGATTTGGCCCGATTCGGTGGGCAAATCTCTGAATCCGAATTGAATGAGAGGACCCTTTAATTTCTCTGAATCGAATCAGAACACTCCGAATCGATGTGGAGAAATTTGGAAAGATTTGGTGATTTGCACACAGACACAGCTTTAAATGTTTTTTCTACATACCTCTAGATAGCAGGCGGCTCATGAATGCTGCGATGCCAAGGTAGATGAAGCATCCCACAAGAGTGGGGGGCTCCTGAGTCTGCTGCTGAGCATACTGGGAAGTGGACCAGAAGCACTTCCAGTCCACTTCCGGGTCTGCCCAGGAGTGCACTGGGGGCCCCCCTGCCCTTCCCTGGTTCGACAACTGGTGCCTCCTGGGTCTAGGGGGGCACCCGGGGTCTCTCCATGGCCAATCACCAAGCTGGGGGGGCCCCCCAGCGCACTCCTTGGCAGACCCAGAAGTGGACCAGAAGTACTTCCAGTCCACTTCCGGGTTCACCGGCAAGCACATGGAGGGCCCCCCTGCGCTCCTGTGGGACGCTCCATGCGCCCCAGCATTGCAGCATTCACAAGCCGCTCTGGTACCTCGAGGTATGTAGCAAAATAACATAAAGCTGTGTCTATGTCCAAATCGCTGATTCTCCGAATCAGCATCGAATCTTCAGATTCGGATTCAGCTGAATCGAATCAGGGACAGTAATCCAAATCAAATCACTGTCCCTGATTCAGGCTGAATCGAAATCAAATAGGGCCCACTTCGCACACCCCTAGCAAATAGTGAATGGGCTGTAGGGAATGAACTCTACTGTTGCTAGTGGAGACACTTCCCTTCAGGTCAGGATTGAGGACAATGGGCAGGAGTGGGAATGAAGGTCTTCACTTCCTACCAATTGGCTAAGCTGACCCTGTTTACAGGATGTAACGTCTCTAGGAGTGGCTACATCTTTCCTCAAGAGCACTGGTAAAACCTTCTGTGTAGTCAAATGCTTATCACAGATTAGCTCCAGATTTGGGGATCTTCTTATGTTTCTGCTAAATACTTGTTTTACGTTTAAATCATGTCGTCATTCTTGTTGGACAAAAGCTACATAGCCTATCAAGCTGCAGATGCAGAGGGGTCATTGCACAATAGGAAAAGAAGCTTGTTACTCCTACCTGATCTAAAAGAACACAGGAGATGCTACTAATCAAACAGCACATCCTGCAAAACCACAAGACTGCCAGGGTAGGAGAAGTGGGAAGAGTTTTTTAATGCCTTTAAGAAAGAAAGGATCTATTAAAAATGAGATGGGTGGATCAGACTCATTATGGCATTTGGGTACATTAGGTAGTCTTATGCTGAACCGAGGAACTCCAGTGACGTTCATGGGCACAAAAGCAATTAAACCTACTGCAGAAAATTCCAGAGATCATATCCATTTCCAGAGAAGAGTCTGTGTGTATTTAATTCAGCCAAACAAACAAGTTCTAAGAAGTTGATGGGGAATTTGAGCTCAAGCAACCTGGTTCCGTCATCTGCTAGCCTGCCACATTATGCAATGATTTTGTCAGATCTCCAGCACTAAGTAGGTCAGTTTTTGGGTGAGAGGCCTCCAAAGAACGCACACAAGGTGGTATCATTAGCCTAAACCTCAGAGCACAGCTGACGTGAGGAGCACACACTGGTTTCCCTTCTAGGCACAGCACCCTTCTTTTTAAAAAAAAAAAAAAAAAGCGAGTTTTACAAAACTAATTGCTTTGACTATGGGAGTCAGGAATTCCCACCCTCTTATTTAAACTCTTCCCCGAGGACTCTGTTGTAGCTAGTGAAAGCACCTAATGAGTACAGATAGTTTTATGGTAAAAAGAGCACCTGTGGCTTTTTGCTCCTATTAGAGTAAAGTTATTGGCTCATTAGTGGATGGTTTGAGATTCAAATTGTGACTACATTTTTATAGTAAAAGATGGGGAGGGAAGGAAGGAGAAGATGCTGAATGTTACTACTTGGGCTTCTGCTGTGATACTATCCACAGGTGTCACCACTTGTTTGATTAGGCTCCGGTCCCAGAGAAGTCCTGAGGGCACCTCTGCTTCTGTAGACTTCTCAAGAGTCTTTCATCCTGAAGGATTCCCAAGGATGTTGGATGTACACTGAATTGTGGCAACCATTGCTGAAATGCAGCTCCATCTAGGGGACAACCTGGCAATGTTTTAACAGCCATGTTATCAGCAAGACTAGAAAGGAAGCAATAATGTCACATGGATATGAGATAGTAGTGTAATTATCCCTTTATAGATGAGGATGTTGGAGTGAGCTCCCCTTTTCTTGCAAGACATGCTGGGGGACCACTAGTGACTCATCAATAACTTCATTTATATCTCAAATGAGGCACATATTTCTTCCCCTAAATGAACTCTAATATCCAGTGGGGTTGATGTAATCAAAATATAGGAAAACTTTATGGGAATAAAGAATATAAGAAACATGAGATGGGACAGGGAGAAGGAAGGAATGGCAGTTTACATGAATGCTAGCTAAGTATTAATTCATCACCAAGCCATTTAATTAACTTAATTTCCAGTGTCCCAGTAAGTCATAAGTGGGCCAATCTGTTGCTATATTCTCCCCCCATCCCTGGACCCTTCACCTGTCTGAGCATGTTTTTACACCCTGTTAATTGTTTTTGCAAGGTAAATTGTGGTTATTAACAACCAGCTAACAACTGAGCACGCAACCAATTTATGCAAAAGCAGCCTGTTGGTGTGTGCTTATTTTTTATTTTTTTTTATGCTCAGCCACCCAACCAGTAGCTCATTTGTATCCATGTCTTATGTCTTGTCTGTATAGATTGCAACCTCTTCAGAACAAGAGCTTTCATTTACTGTGCTCTCCTACAACATGGCACTAAAAACAGGTTGAATCATAGATTCATAGATGTTAGGGTCGGAAGGGACCTCAATAGATCATTGAGTCCGACCCTCTGCATAGGCAGGAAAGTGTGCTGGGTTCAGATGACCCCAGCCAGATGCCTATCTAACCTCCTCTTGAAGACCCCCAGGGTAGGGGAGAGCACCACCTCCCTTGGGAGCCCCTCCCAGACCTTGGCCACTCGAACTGTGAAGAAGTTCTTCCTAATGTCCAGTCTAAATCTGCTGTCTTCTAGCTTATGGCCATTATTTCTTGTGACCACCAGGGGCGCCTTGCTGAGTAGAGCCTCACCAATTCCCTTCTGCGCACCCATGATGAATTTATAGGCAGCCACAAGGTCACCTCTCAACCTTCTCTTGCAAAGCCTGAAGAGGTCCAGGTGCCCCAGTCTCTCCTTGTAGGGCTTGGCCTGCAAGCCCTTAACCAT
>NW_005841873.1:974513-978346 GCF_000455745.1 Alligator sinensis
AACTTGGGATGCCATCCTCATCTCCATGGTAGCTTTGGCCTTTCTAACTGCCTCCCTACAACTGCGAGCTGAGGAGGTATACTCCTCTTTAGTAATCTCTCCCTGTTCCACTGCTTATATGCCCCACTTTTTGCCCTTAGGCTGCTCTGGATTTCTCTGGTCAGCCAAGGAACCCTCTTGGCCCCTTTCCCCACTTTCCTCCACATTGGGATCATCTCCCTCTGTGCCCAAAGGATAGTTTCCTTAAGGCACAGCCACCCTTCCTGGGCTCCCATCTCGCTAAATCTCTTACTCTGCAGTGCATCATAGACTAAACGCCTGAGTTTTTCTGAAGTCAGCCTTCCTAAAGTCTAGCACTTCCACCCTACTAGTTACCTTACCCACTCTACGCCTTATGATGAATTCTATTATTTGGTGATCACTGTCCCCCAGGTGACCGCTGATCTGTAGGTCCCCTACCATGTCATCCCCTGTTGCCAATACCAGGTCTAGTAAGGCATTCCCCCTAGTGGGACCATGTACCTCCTGCGTCAGGTGGAGGTCCTGTACATGAGACAGGAACCTGCGTGAACGGTGGGACTTTGCTGTCTGCATCTCCCAGCAGATGTCAGGGTAGTTAAGGTCCCCCATGACTACCGCCTCCCTAGCCTTTATGGTCTCTGAGAGCTGCCTCAGGAGCCCCAAATTTAGTTCTTCCCCTTGGTGTGGGGGTCTGTAACAATCCTTAAGAGCATGTCCATTGCGGCTAAGCCGCAGCCTAGAAGCACGTGCAGATTCCTGAAAGGAGATGGTATCGCTGCCTCAGAGTGGCCCCGTGCCACTCAGTTTTCAATATGCTTCTTGGTGCATGCTCTGCTCTCCATTCCTACATTCTTCTGGAAAGCAATATTTTCCACATGCTGCCCCCCATTGTGTCCTGAGCCACATGTACCAACTACTGCTATCTCCTTGTGGCCTGCTCTTCTCCGGCCTTTTTGCCAGCATAGCCAGGGTGTAATGCCAGGTTGTTGGGCAGCAGCTTGCTCTAGAAGCCTGTAGGATTTGCTTTCTGTGCATGTGTTCTGTGCCACTGTAGGAGATGAAAGTGCACTGCTGTCATCTAGTGATGAACAATGATGGGTTTGCCTGTTACCAATTAAATGTATTGATTATTGCACTGCAGCTCTTATCAAAGCTCTCATCTGATTCTAGTGCATGGTTAGAAACCAGGATTTTTACAGCTAGCAGACATTTGGGCCTAGATTGTGGCCAGCATTGTGCAGGTGGGTAGAGGAGCCAAAAAAACCTTTCCCTGTATAGCTAGAGCTACTGATGGCATGGGCTGAGAGAAAAGAAAGGGCCTGGTCCCAGCCTCACTTAGGATCATAGGAAAGTAGGGCTGGAAGAGGGACCTCAAAAGGTCATTTAGTCCAGCCGTCTGCTCAAACAAGGATCACCCCTGAGTAAACCATCCCAGTGAAGTGCTGGTCCAACCTGTTCTGGAGAACGTCTAGAGATGGCTTTGGAGCATCCCTGAATGTATGCGAGGAAGGATACCCAAGACTGAATGGCACTGGGTTGTGTGCTCAGGATCAATTCAGCACCCTACTAATCTTCAGGAATCCATGGGGAGAGATGACACTGGAACTTGTCAAAGGATACTGGAAATGCTGCTGCTTTCCTCTTGCTCGGGATGCACAGTAACAGTGCGTGTGCAAGCCTGCAGCACAGGGGAGCTGTGAGGAAGAATCAGCTCCCTGTGTCCTCCCTTCTTTCACAATATAGGCAGAGATAACCAAGTGAAGCAGTGAGAAGTTACTGAAGTGCATAGGAATTGTTCCACTCAACAGCCCCCTGGTCTTTCTGGTCACCCAGTGTCCTCTTGCTCAGCGTGGCCAGTAGTACATGGTTCAGAGGAAAGAGGGAAAAATCCCCCTAACACAGCCAGGTATAGGATGGACTGTGCCCCTTCATCTCCCCTTCACCCTGCATGAAGGCCTCATTTTCACCTCCAATAGCTAGAGAGAGGCTTAAATCAGGAGATTTAATAACCCTTGCTAACTCTGGAAAGCCTTGTAATCCACAAAAATATGCAGTCCCATTTTTGCATCTAGTTCAGCTTAAAGCCTTTTAGATGTGGGATGCAGGGCCTCTGACACCTCAGAAGGATGCTTGCATCTTGCTCAGTTGCTCAGGCCTTCATATTTAAATTAAAGATGCAGGTTTCACTTTACTAGCTAAGGGCCCCTCAGAAGGGAATGCCAACTCATCTCACATCATGGCTGCAGAAAGCAAAAAAAAATAAAAAATTGGCAACTCTGGATTTATGACAGCACAGCAACCCGTCCTCTGAGACTGCCCTGCCACCCTGCACATCAGCAGTACAAAACAAATCATTTCCAGGAGCACCAGGAAAGATTTCCTTGATTAATATTCTGATGAGCTGCTGACATTCTGTTTGACAGGGAAATTATCCTTTCGTGATCGTAGGCTATTATTATGGCTCTTGCTTGTCTATCAGCCCTGTGTCCCAAGGTGGCTGGAAGAGCTGTATATCAGCTTTCTTTCATCTTGCCGTCTAGTGCTATTGATTAGACTTTCCAGAGGCTCCATCCAGATTCTGCCCTGCAAACAAGGTGACCCCTGCAAAGAAAAGTGGGGAGAACTTGAAGAAGCCCAGCTTTTGAGCAAGGTCCTATTTTTGACCAACTTTTTTCCCCCTCCCTCTCCCCTGCTTTCCTCCACTACTTAATCAGAAATGCTACAAGAACCTAAAGTAAAAAAAGTACATTGGCAAACATATGTAACATGTTGTTGAATCAGGAATCCACTGTAGACCCCTGAATGAAACACTGAAATCCTTGTTCTGTTGCAGGGCAAAACTTCCATTGATTTTAGTTAGGCCAGGATTAATCAAGAGAACAGCTAGGCATCTCATCAGAATGAACTACAAAACTACTCTTGTGATTGTTTTCATGCCATACTGGGCTTTTTGTTCACCGGTAGTGATATATGCTGCAGGTGGCAGATGCACCTAAAAATGACTCCAAGGGCCCCAATCCAAGCGTGGTTGCAAACCTTAACCTCATGAGTAATTGCTTCGATTTCATTCATTGAGAGAGAGAGAGGCATACTTAAGCCAACAGTTTGAACTGGGGATCAATATGTGCAGCTTCTATAACCATTTGCACCACAGTTAGCCATAAACATTTCTCCGTGATTTAGCTGCTTGCATAGTATCAAAGAGCATTTATTAATGCTGCAATGGAAGCAGCTGGTGAACTGCGTTTGAAGCTTTGGTCTCAAATTCCTCTTGTTTTCCTAGAAGTGTATAAGAAAACTGGTAAATTCTGGTGTATGTTCTGAGCAAAGCAAGTAAACGGGTTTCTAACTATCCATTTGCTCCCATATATCTCATAGCTAGGGACCCACCATATTCATGGTTTTGTGATTTCTGTGGAAAGCGTGAATTTGGTAGATCCCCCATAAAAAAAAGCCTGGTCCCTGCAAAAAGAGCATGGGGACCGCAAAAAAAGCAGGAAAATAACCAGCAAGCAGGGGGTAAAAAAAAAAAGGGTGGGGGGGAGCTGCAAACAGAGGTAGGAAGCCTGGTGTCCTGAAGTACAGGTGTCGCGGCGGACCTCGGTGCTCCTGCTCCTAGAGAGGAGAAACTGCCAGGGAGAGAGCCCTGGCAGAACATAATGAGCACAGCTGCGGGTTGCCAGGGCAACTAATAAGAATCAGCTGGCCAGAAGGGGGCAGGGCCTGGCCCTCATAAAGCCCAGGGCTGAGGCCAGGCTAGCAGTTCCCTGCCAACAGCCAGAGGGGCAGGGGCAGGGGCAGGGGCAGGGGCA
>NW_005841873.1:979236-1002092 GCF_000455745.1 Alligator sinensis
CTAGGCTTGGGGCGTGGTATTAGGGGTTGATAGGAGCCACGCGTAGCCCATAAGGCTAGGGTGCCCCAAGGCACCCATGGGTGCAGGATAAGACCCACGAGGGGGCCAGGAGTTTATGTGCCCAAGGAGACGCAATGCAGCCTCCCGAACCTACTGAACATCATAGACGTGGCGGACGAGAATCGAGGGTGCCCTTGGGCCGAATTGGCATGGAGAGAGGGCCTTAAGGAGATCACGGCCCTCCTGCAGGACCCCGCCGTGACAACAGGGGAAGAGAAGTGGGGAGGAGGGGGAGACTTTTGCAGTGGGTTCCTCACACCTCTGATTGGCCAAAGGGCCCCAGAGGTCCTGCCCCTCTGGAGATTGACAGTTGGCCATCTATCAATCTTAAGGGAGGGGCGGGACATCTGGGGTCCCTCGGCCAATCAGAGGCAAAGGGGGCACCTGCCACACTCCACCGATAAAATGGCACCCGATGCCACGCCAGAACCGCAAAATCTGGTGGCAGCCTCTGTGAATTAGATAGGTCCCTACTCGTAGCACTCATCACATGACACACAGACCCTTGTTTTGCTATTTTGCCAGCGAAATCCATCGGTGTCCAAAGATGAATTGAAGAGACTGGGGTTTTTTTGATGGAAAGCAAGTAAGCTGGGGAGACAAATCCATTCGAAGTGCAGTGAGCTTGAATTCAAACCAAAATATGCAGCAGGGCTCCTGGTAGGTGAAATGGACTCACCAAGTGCAGGCAGGTTTCATTTTCCCCTTGTTTTTCATTTTCTTTAAAACTTTATCATAGAACGTGTTTATTCTTTAACATTTGACAAGTCACTGGGAATTTTCCTGTTAGTATACTAAGTGTTGAAATCACATTTCTCAGTCTTAGATCTATCCATTTCACCCCTTTTTCTGTATCTTCATGAAGTGCCTGTCATCATGGGATCTGAGCCCAAGCCTGGCATCAGAACTGTTATAAAATCTCTTGGCTGACTTATGGACCTAAGTGGTCAAAGTAGCTCCTGGATTCAAATGAACTGTTTTCAAGAAGCAAAGATTCTCGCTTTGTTTGTGAACCTGCCCTCAAAGCAAATTTAATATCATGAAATTATACCCATTTGTCTTTGTTGGATTAGAGTTTTCACTCTAGTCCAAATAGATGGCATTCTGGCCTCTAAGGTCCATTTATGGTTGTTTTTCAGATTCCTTGTTTCATCCGCCTGTTTCTTTTTGTCAAGCTACATGGTAAGAGCATCTCCCATCTAAATAAGTTAAACTGTATGGTGGTCCATGGGACTTGAAATGTAATAGTTGAGGAAACTGATTCCAACATGGCTATAGAATACAAACATGAACCTGTCAGAGGAAAAAATATAAACTTCCTCCACTTTCTACTTACGTAGAATCTCATCTAGTTTCCACCACAATAAACAAGTGCTCTTTGCTTCAAGGTTTGATAACTTCTTGCCTATATAACTGTCCCAGGGATATCGAGAAGCGGGACCAGGAAGCCCCACCTGCGGGGCTCTGCGTGGTAAGATACACCAAAATAGAGAAAGAAGGGCAAAACAGTCACTTACCCGAGGAGAAGCAACACCAAAATGCCAAAGGAAAAAGCCCACGCGGTTTACAAGCCGCACCTTTATGCAATTAAGGCCAGTGGGTGACGTCACAAGGACGCACCAGCCAGCAAAGATAAAAGCGGCTGCCAGCAGTAGGGAGAGGGGAGCGAGTGAGTAGGCGGAGGCTCTCTGTGCTGGCAGTGGACCAAGCCAGCATGATCAGGGATCGCCCGGATGGCAAGCAGCAGCAGAGGCTGCAAAGGATCTCCCCACCCAGGGTACCAAGACCAGGCCCCAAAAGGGGAGGAGCATTTGGGGTGACTCACCCCTAATACTGCTGGGGAAGCACGGCGGTGAAGTCGTCAAACAACGATACGATGGGTGCAGTGACCTGGAGGGAGAGGCTAAAGCTGACCCCAAAGGAACAGGAGCTGCCCAGCATGGTCGCTCCCAGGTACCAGGTCAGGGAGCCGGGCTGGGGGCAGAAAGGGAAAGGGGACCCCGATGGACCAGCGTCAAAGGAGCACTGCCAAGCATGGGCAGGAGGACTTGGAAAGCCAGCCAGTAAGATGCTAGACTGGAAGGCCTTCTGGGCTTTCTACTATTTTTTTTTTTCTTCATTTTATTTTCCTTACCCCTGCCCAACAGGGGCACCCCACTGGCTCCAGGAATAGAGCCGACTGGCTCAAGGGGGTTCCAGACCTAGGGCCTGAGGTGACCAACCATCCTTTCCCAAGGAGCACGGGGAATATCGCCTAAGGCAATAAGAAGTGACGATACTACAGAACACGTGCGGGGAATGTCCACACTGGAGGGGTGGCTGTTTCAAGACCAGGCATCCTGCCAGAGGCTGGTGTAAGGTTGGGGTATAGGGGAGGTGGAACCCCATGAACATCTTGCAAACAGAGTGGTCATCCCTGAGGGGAACTTCAAGGCTGAACCCCACACTGACTTAACATTCAAAGACATGGCAGGTGAGTTCAGGGAAGGCCAGATGGACAACCGAAGCCCATCTCGGGGGACTCGCAAAGCCAGAGAGTGTACATCCTCTACTGTCCATGCCAAGGCAGCACATGAGCAGGTGTTCGAAGCCAGGCAGGTGCAATAACAGTGCCCCTTATTGTGCTGTGCATACCTGTTTGTCCCTTGTTTTCTAAATTATCCTTCAACTCCTCTTGTTCAGTTGCTGCTTGATTAACTCGAAGAGCTCCTTGCATCTCCTTGATCATTTTTGAAGCTTCCTCTGAAGTGTCTAAATGGAGACAAATGTCATATTTGTCCAAAAGATTTTTTTCTAATGACAAACTGATTCAGGCAACTTAAAAGGAAGGGTCCCTTGTCTAATTTATACATAGTTGAGTTTGTAAAAGATGAGAAGGCTATCACCATTTAGAAATAGCAGGAGGCTCTTATAAATCCATGGTTTTCAAGATCTATGACTCGGCAATATATTTGATCTCAAGAGTAGTCCAGTGAAAGCCAGTGGAACTAATTATGTACTTCAAGCTGGGTACATGGCTTGAAGTACTGATCAAAACCAGCAATCTTCCAGAAAATTCTGATATTTTTCCTTTTTTCTCCCAAATTGGCATGTAAATTTTGAAATATTGAAACTTTCTGCCTGGGAAAAAGATAAAAAATATACAACTAGGAAATGTTAGCGTTTCCTTTTGTCACTGCATCGTTGTAGCTCTCATGGTCCAGGAAAATGTTTGATGATATGTTTTATTGGGACAGTTTTGTAACTGAGAGAGAAATTAGGTGTCAGACAACATTTCAGGTACAAGACGATCTTCCTGGGAAGCAGCAGATAGACCAAAAACTAAATACAAGTTGAAACAGTGACTTGTATTGCTATCTTTGTAATGGCAAATTTTTTTTACTGGGCAGCAATCATGCTTCAGTGTTTCATTTTGATGTTTTCATGGAAACAAAAGGCTTCAGTATTATTATATTAAAAGGTTTTGTCTAATTTTGTCAGCCCAAAGCTTATGAGTTTGGGAGTTTTTTGTTTTGTTTTGTTTTTTGCACTCTTCCTGATGGAAAATTGCACCCATATCAATATCTTATTGTAAAAAGGTTGGGTTTTTTTTGTTTCCCTCTATATTTTATGCGAAAATATTTTATGCAACCAACCTAATCCTTACATACTCTGATTCTTGGACCTAAGCACAGTGAGTTTTTGTAATACTGCTTTGGGATCTTATATATAGTGTGAGTCTAGACAGTATCTAGACCAATGGTTCTCAGCTTTTTAGACTCAAGGCACCTCTCCATAACCTTTGTGAATCAAGTGATATCTATCTCAAAAACGTATTTATTTAGTACAGTGATCACCGTCTTGCACAAGGGGTGGAAGAGCAGCTAGGCAGGGAGAGCCTCAACATACCTATATCTGCTTATCTTCCCACACCTCATTTATCTCCTCCTACTTCCTGAGGCACCCATCAAAGGATTGCATGGCGACCCAGGGTGCCCTGAAACCCTGGATGAGAATCACTGAGCTAGACTAATCTCTCAAGTCAACCTGGTCAGTAGCATCCATTTCAGGTTCCAGTTTGGTGCCACAGGTAAGGTATGTGAATTACTTTGCTGGTTCTTCAAAAATAGCAATGTGGAATATGAGTCAATTTGGGATAAAATGGAGGATGGCAATGAGGGTGGCAGAAGGAGCACAGTGGCACATACCCCTAGAAAGGAGACGATTTTGCCTAGCAACCTGGATAAAAAGGGTTTCAGTTTTTGGTTTTTCATAATGTGGACTTACACGGTTGTTGTGCCTTGTATTGGTGAAGAGGTGAGTTTTGAGCTTTGAGAGAATTTTCCGTTGAGCCTTTCATGGAATTGTTATCATTTCAATTATTTTTTTCAGATTAATAACACTTCTTATTTCACAACATCTCCATTCTTAGAAACCCATGTGGCATATTTAACCTTTGGAAGGTGAGACAGTGGGCAAGGTAAAAAAATAGTTATAACAGGCTGTAGAGGTAAAGACTCAAATACAAATCTGTTGAGGGAGGAGGGGGGACACCCACTTATAAAACAAATAGGAATCTGTGAACTATAAGGGAAGAAACTTCTCCAGCATGTGGGACAACAAGAAATCACTATATCTTCTTTTCCGAAGAAGATTTCTCTATTGATCTCTCATTCTCAGTAGTAGGTATATATTCAGTGTATCAGCTCTGTGGGGAGCCACAATCAATAGCTCAGTCCAATGGGCTGACAATTATTTACTCATCAGCTCATTAGGATTGGTGAGTAGATTACAGTTCTCATAATTTCACTATTGACTGGCAATGTTTGTGCTGGGTTTTTTTACTTTTAAACAACCTTATAATGATTTTGCCTGAAGTAAAAAAATATATAATACATATACACACACACACACACACACACACACACGTATAATTAATGATTCCTGTAAAAGCAGAGAAGAATAATTAATGATAAGTCTAACTGCAGCAGAAGAAGGCTTTTAATCATGATAAACTTATTAAAGAAAAAAAGCTCAATACTGTCTAGAAAATCAAGTCCCTCGTCTGCATTGACGTGACTGGAACGGGCTGGCCTTGTGCGCTGTGAATCCCTAGCTTGGATCGGTACTTGTCCAGAAGTATTGACTGAGATGGGAAAAGCAAATTTAATTTAAAATCAATGACCGTGTGGCACTGACCAATGAGCTTTCCATACAACCGTTGGAACATTTTAGCATGGCTCTCGGCAAAGGTGAGATGGGGGAGCTGTACTGAACTAATATGTCAGTTTGATTGTTTGTCATACTGCCGGTATCCGTGCACAAGCGCAAGAAGAGAGAGTGCTCCTGTGAAATGCAGAGTCTGAGTTGGTCTGTGACCTACTATTCCACTCACTGGAATGGAAACCAAGGTCTTTGAACTCCAGTCCCACTAGCTTTCTTTTTATTTTAACTTATAAGAACATAATGAGAACCAACAGCTGGAAGTTTAAAGCCCGATGAATTCAAATGAGAAATGAGCTTCAATGAAACTCCAGAGGAAAGGGGTGGGATCCCCATCTCTTCAAACCTCCCAGCTGCACTTCTCATAAAGGGGTCGTTGATGCTTTGTCAAAGGCATGTTTAGTCAAACACAAGCGACCGGCCTCAATGGAAGGGTAACTGGGTGAAACGCCATGGCGCGCATCAAACTGGCAGTCAGACAATAACATTCATTCTTGCCTTGAAATCTGAGAGTTATGGAGGCTCGGGTTTTTTCAGCAGTGGCTTTATGTTTAAGTTGTTCTAATTTCCCATATGAAGGTCTAATTTTGAGAGTGGCTGTGCCTTCTGTTGGAGCGTCGTCCCTCTGCCTCTATGCAGTGGTTTTCAACTTGTGGTCTGTGGGTCCCTAGGGATGCGCAGGCTGTCTAAGGGGTCCGCAAAAGATTACTACGATCAGTCAAAAGTATGTGAAGACCCACACTCACGATTCCAAGGGGTCTGCACCTCCATTCAAAAAACTTTTTAGGGGTCTGCAAATGAGAAAAGGTTGAAAACCACTGCTCTATCCCATAGACAGACTTAAGGCAGGTAAGGACAGGTATTGAGATGGAGGCACATTGACTGGCCTGGTGTGGAATTAATACACCAGTGTCCTGTGTACAACTGGAGTGCAGTATTGGCAGGCAGGTGAATGGGAGAGCAGCCCTGAAGTTATGTGCTCCAGAGGCCAAACTGGCTCAGGATTCAGGAACATAAAGGTGACCTAAAACCCCCATTGTACTGTCTCTTTGGGCCCCAGTTGATTAAAATGCTTATGCTTCTGATTACATACTCTTAAACTCTTCAGTAGGAAGTTAAGACCCCTTAAGTTAGGACTGAAACTTCTGCTTAACTACATCTCTGAGTAGGGATCTGGTTTCTGTGCTGAGCACACAGCTCTCTCCGACCCTGTCCTCATTTTCATACTATTTGCAAAATCACTGACAATTTTCCAGGCCAGAGGGACTGAGTATGTGGGAGCCTGAGGGCCCTGCTTCCCACACCCCCCTTACTTCCCCCGGGGGGAAGAGGGCTGTCACCTGAAACACATAAATATTTCCACATATCCATCATCTTAGCCCCCGCACCGGCAAAAATGAAAGCCGGCACCTATGTTCCAGGCTGCTCGGAGCAAGGATTCCTATCTGAACTTAGCATTTTGTACTTTTGTGACGTGAAATATTTGTATTTAATGTCTCTCTCTTGCATTTTTTTAAAAATTTGCTTTCCGCATAACTCTTCCCCGGATGAGAGAGTACATTTTCTATCGGACTGACTAGCACGTTGGATCCAGACCCTTCTAAATCTTTTTTGAAGTAGAGCACTCCAAGAAACTAAAAAACTAATTTATGAGAGTCATTCAGAAAAGAAGTGTCAAGAGAGGCACTCAGCCCTTGCATTGATTTTTCTGTGGCTGCTTGCATTTTGAACTTGCGGTTATAGTCATTGCCTGAAAAACTCTACGCTGTCAAGCTCTCCTCAGAGGATGCATTTTGTATTTCTTTGATTATAGGTTTATAAGATCTTTTGCTCTCCCATTTCTTTCATTGACCAAGAAGGAACCGATTTTCCCTTTGTAAAAAAAAAAAAAAAGGCAGGGGGGGCCTTTAGTACCATTTAAGTTCTTAAAGGCATTAACTACTTGTGTTAGTCATTGGATATGGCAAACTATTGATGCTGGCTGATTTATAGCTGTCTTTCAACAGCAACCTTCCAAAAAAAAAAGTAGCCTGCATTCTTTGTAACAGCCAGGCTTATTGCACAGCATCAATAGAAATCAATAGAAACCTTTTCATTGGCTTCAATAAATTCTGAAATAGGCCCTCCCATTATAGCAGCCCTTGATGCAGTATGTAGCTAAGAGACAGGGACCCCTGTATACAGGTGTATAAAGAACTTCCTGGCAGAAAAAAATAAACAGGCTGAGCACATAAAATATTGATACAGACTTGCCTGGAAAACAGCTGCATTTTTACCCTGGCCTTGTTCCAGTCAGGAATTTGGGCCTATTGGTGTCCATTTCTTCTGCTAGTAAAAACTGCAAGAGTTTTGTAGCTCCCCAATAGAGCATGAGATAATTCACAGTCCTAGATGTGTGAGCTATTTCTGAAAAAGCAATGATGCCTCTATTGCACAGGCACTGTACCACAATAACTCTTGGTACTTAATAAAAGGATGTTCCAGCACCTGGATACATGGCCTGATTCACAGAGGTGATGAGCATTTTTTCTCTGATCTGTGCTAGAAGTGGGACCAGAATCCACATCTAACTCCCTTGTTTGAGGCTCCAGCCACAAGGCCATGCTTTCCCGCTGAGATGCCCAAATACTGGCAAACTTGCTACAGTGCTTTGGATGTCTTTGCTCAGTTCAGTCCTGAGATGAATGAGACCAGCACCCATTATCTCAGGGCTTATCTATATAGTATGTTATATTGCTATGAATTAAGGTATTACTTAACCAATATTGTTATATCTGTTTGATCCAGAATAAGATATTCCATGTGAGCCATCATATTGATCTAAATATATAGGGCAAACTGTTTACAGGCAAAACTTTACTGGGACAAGGGGTAAAACTTTCTCATGTAGACGAAACATTAAATAGCAACGTAATAGCAAAGAGGAAAAGTCTTGGAAAGGGTTTATTAAGACAGCGCGGTTGTGTTGTGGCTGATGGTATCCAGTTGTAATTACAGCGTGTCAGAGCCGACTCAATGAATTGCTGCTCTCCAGCAGACTCCAGTATCACACGTATCAGCGTCCCCGCACTGAAAAATGATGTCAGGGCGTTTTAAACTAAAGCTCATTCGACAAGCTTTAGTTCAAAGCGCCTCACCACCACTTTTCAGGGTGGGGACACTGATGCATGTGATGCTCCAGGCACTTTAAATTAGCGCAGTTCTCAGAGCTGTCCTAATTAAAGCGCCTCCCACCCCTCCACCCCCACACATATATATATATATATACACACACCTCCCGGAGCATGTCTATAAGTGCCTGATGAGACCAGCTTGTTGAACCTGTGAGTTACAAATAAGGGTTTGGTTCTGCAGATTGGGAGGGGTGTTAGTGTTTCCAGGGCCTAACAAAACTGTAATGTAGTTAAACAGAAGCAAGGAAGACCGCAAAATCAAAAGCAGTTTCCAAAATTGCCTTTGAAGTGAAATGCCTTGTATACTCTGCAGAAGACTATCTGGGACCCAAGGCAGATAGTAGCTGTGTCTTAACAGTTTTACTTTCTTTTTCCCCCTCTTACACATCCAAATGGAAAAGATCCTTCTCCTCCTTTAAAACCCTTCAACTGTGTCTTGATCAACGCTGGGGAATAAGAGTCAAATCGTGATATTTTAGCAGCCAGTTGAAGAGATGGACAGTTTGAATAAATCATAAACCTATTTCTTGAACCCTGCCTCTTAATTAGTCTTCGATGCTCAGGCCATCGTGCCAAGACTCGTTTAAGGTAAATATAGTTTGAAAAAGTAAACACGAATGGTAAACAAGGCTGTGGGGTTTTTTTCCCTTGCTATGTGAAAGGAATATCTGAGAACATCATGTACTACTTCAACCTAATGTGCAAACCAGTGCCTGCAGCTGTGTCAACGACAGATTGTGCAATGTATTTAAAGCAACTGTCCCCCTTTCACTTCCGCATGGCTTGATCACCTTGTGCTGCCTTGGTTTGTCTTTTTTTTTTTTTTTTTTAAATAGATATCCATCTCCCATTCTCTTTTTTTCAATTATGTGGAAATCAATGCTTGGCACTAAGCCACATTACTTGGATACAGTAGCTTACATCCTCAAGAAAAGAGAGAAGCATAAACAAAGCAGCCTGCGGAAGAACAGCCTCCGTATGATGGAGATTTTGCTGTTTTCCATAGTCACTTTTCTACCGATTGTCCTTTCTGCTTTCTTTTTATTTGCTTTAGTCCGACCTTTATTTCAAAGAATACGTTCTAATACGCTCACTGAGCATCTCTTATGAACCTCTGTGCCAAAGCCAGGAGAGTCGTTCTGCTGGGAATGTTTCACGACTTAAGAAGATTATCTTTGGGAGCCCCAGACGTTTTAATTTTTCATGGGCATTTCAGCTCTTCTCTCAATACCAACATGAGAGAGTGAGGATAGTGAATGCTCTGGGGGTAAATCATGGAAAATGTCAGGAGAAATTAAATCAGCTGGACAATTGCAACTGACCTGCCTGGAACTCCACTGGACTCCTATAATCCCATCAGCACAGTCCTATGGGAGGGAAAGGCAACTTTTCTCCACCAGTACCGTTCAGATCAAGGGAGAGCAGGCATAAAAGGCAGCGACAAGCTAAGGATGAAAAGAAAATGAGTATAGGGGTAAAGAAAAGGACTGAATGTTGACAATATGACAATAAAACCTGGAAGAGCAGTGTATCTGTGCAGAGCTCCCCTTGCTTTCTTGAAGTAGTAAAGGAAGCCATTGTGTCTCAGACCCTAATATTGTCTCCGCGCGGATGGATGTCAGCTGAACTGACTCTGATTCTCCTCTCATGTATGCTGATTTTCCCCAGCGTTGGCACTTTTTCCTTTGCAGTGACCTCCAGTTTACACCAGTATAAGTGAAACGGGCATCCATCCTTCGGGCTTAATAGAAATCCTCCCTCCCACAGGTCTTGCAAAGAGAACGAAGCTGACAGACTATAAGTGAAGCAAGGCGCTGGATCTAGGGAATTTCTATCCCAGCTCCTACACTGATACATCACATAATCTTGTGCAAGTCTCCTAGATCAAGACTTTCAAAAGTGCCCAGGTAGCTTGGTCACCCATTCTTAGCCATTAAAACCCACCCTGTGTGCTGAATGATCACATGGCACAAAAGTTGCTCCCTTTTTTATTTATACAGGTAACAGTGAACTCTTTATTCTTTCTAATATCGATGTTTTTTCCAAGTGCCTCATTTCCTGTTTCATTTCACCTAGGGATTATTAGCTTCTTGTCATTGTTTTCATTTATTTTTTCATTTGCATTCTTTCATTTGCATCGAACATAAAGTTTTTCACTTAACTTATTTAATCCTTGCATTTAATTTCTCGAGGGATTTTTTTTTTAATGAAAGCATTTCCGAAGCTCCTGTTTTGATCTGAACCTTTTTCCTTTTCATCATCTTTATGACTAAGAGCTTTGATATTGCATTTATTGAGCATCATTGATTGTTTTCACTGCTGTTTTGTTCAACTCAGCATTGAAGGGCCTTTTTCTAGTGGTGTCTGTTTAGACCTTTATTGTTAATTTAACACAAATTCTAGGAAGTTCTGGTTTACTGCAATTTCTAAAATCCTTGTAACTCAAAGGTGAAAAGTCAGTATTCCTAATAGGTACTTATCCCTCATTCCTTTTCTGGTCCCACTTCCATCTTGTCTTTTCTTTTTTTTTTCTCCCTCAGTTAGTAGGCTAATGGCAGGTTCAATTACTTCCTGAAACCCCTCTAAAAAGTAACAACCATTGACAACTATTGATGAGCTAAAGCAGACTTCACTAGTGATTTGCTTTAACATATCTTGACGTCTCTACAACACAAATGTATTGTCAAGAGAGATGCTGGTGGGCATTCTGCACGGCGGAGGTTGGATACTTTGCAGCAGCTGGAATGATGATCTTTGAAACATTTTTGAGCTCTTGAGCAGGCTGGCTTCATTATAACCAGCCCAGACAAGATCCTCTGGAGGCATTTTCATGTATCTGCAAACTTTCCATCTGTTATCTGATGTCTTTGTTTTTCATTGCATGTGCATCTTTGCTGCAGTCCTTAGTTGAGAGTGGGGATTTGCTCAGTTGCACACCACCCCCCAGCAGCAAGTTATTGGTGGACCAGCACCTTTGTAACCTCCCACGCAGAGAAGGTAAAGCTGGAGTTCATACCAGTGGAGCAAATAACGGTTCAAATAACAGCCTTGCCTATGGCCAGTGACTACTTTAGGCTTCTGATGCTGCTACACTGGAGGCTCTAAATGAGGCAAATCTGCCACCTACAAAGTCCAGTATAAATTCTTGTGTTCTCCTTTTACATAGGAAATGGCTCAGAAGCCGTGGTACAGGGAAATCGGCCCAATCATATCAGAAGACAAGTAAAATATGCAATTTATTCAACAGGACCAGGCCCCTCATGGATATAAATCAGCAGAGCCATGTTGGGGTATACTCGTGCTGCAGTATATACATGCCTACAGCTTGTGTAGACCTATTCAAGCCGATGTTAAACTAGCTAGCAGAGGCAGTGATAGCAGCATGTCTGCAGCTGCACAGGGCAAGCTGCAAAACCTGCCCAGGGTCCTAAATAAATGCTTGGGCCTCTGGTCAACAGTGCTTGGTTACTGGGAGCAGGTACCCAAGCTAGCTCTGCTGGGACTATACAAGCTGCCGTCGCACCTTTGCAGCATAGCTGAAGTACGGGTCGATTCCAGTTGGTTTACGCCCGCTGCCAATCTGGCCCACCGCTGTGCGCTCTTCCTGGGATGAAACATATTTTATAGCAAACATTTGTTTTGTTTTTAAGAACCTTTGACAGGCTCACTTTTTATAGGTTACCGCTGTAGGGCTTTTCCCAAGCATCGTTAGTCATCTCTCTGACATGCAGACAGTAATGAAAAGTGATAATTTAGGGCCAGGGAGATGGGCAAATGAACTGTATGGGGTGAGGTTTTGTGGTTTTTTTTAAACTCTCCTCTTTTCTTTTTTTCTAAGTGCTGTGCAAGATGTTACAGAACAAATTAAAATAA
Organism: Alligator sinensis; assembly: GCF_000455745.1. NCBI lineage: Eukaryota > Metazoa > Chordata > Crocodylia > Alligatoridae > Alligator > Alligator sinensis. Next base: position 991,545 of record NW_005841873.1, read on the forward strand.
ACTGCCGTCCAGATGAAACCATTTGTATGAAAAGAAATAAGCGTTCTAATTCTTCCCTTTGCCAGCCATGTGCAAATCAAATGTTTGCAGGGTGGAAGCATTTGAATTGTTCTCAGGCAGCTGATGAAGTTCGAATGAGTTTTTAGTTCATCTTCATGCCCTTTCAAAGTGGCTGATGAGCAGGTTCACTAGAGGGCTGAAGTCCCGTTCCACTTATCTCTGTGAGCAGTCGCACAGAAATTACTTCCTAGTCTTTCAAGAGGAGAGTCATACCAAGTTGACAGCACACTGATCAAAGGGATGACACTTGCTCCAAAGCTTTTTCCCTGAAGAAAATATGATCTCCTCATTATCATCTCTCGGCTTTCAGAGAGGAACAAAAGAGTGCACAACTTGCTCCAACGGACCTAGCTTTGTAGCTTCTTTCCTGCCATCTCCACAATTGGATAAATTTAGTGAAACATCAGCAAGAGAGACTCGGGCTAAGTGCAGACATTAGCAGGGTTAGGGGGAGGTTAGATCACATTAAAAATGGCCACGTGATCCAAGTAAGTTGGGATGGGGGGTCTGTGAGAGCAGTGGGAGATTACAAGATTTCCTCAGGAGCAATGGGGAGGGGGGACAGGCAGTATCCACGAGAGCAATGGTAGGGATAGGCAACATCCACAGGGGTTTCTGGGGCCCAGGAGGGTTTGGGAGGATCAAGGGGGCTTGTGGGGTCTGCAGAGAGGTTTGTGGGGGATGGACCTGGGGATATTTTTAGCCCCCTGACCCCCCAGCAAACCTACCCCCTATCCCTCCCCCCACTGATACTTAATTTCTCATCTCCCAGAAGCAGTGAATGCTGATAAAACTCACACCTGGAGCAGCTTGCAGGTTGTGGAGGAAAGGGGGCTACCTGGTCTGTGGGGGCTAGGGGTCTGGGGACTAAAAATACTCCAGTGCCAGGGGAGTGGGTAGGGCAAGCACTTGGACTTTCCCAGCTCTATGTCTGCACAAGTAACTGTACAGAAATTGGATGCACTGGTCTAACCTAGGTCAATTAAGCTTGAGTGCACATAAATCCGGTCTGTTTTAAGTTTTAGACCAGCTTCTGCCAGTTTTAGACCAGTCTGTGTGCACAGAAGTTCAGTACTGTTACAGGTTTAGATTGATTTCTGATCACTGAGACCAGGTCTCAGGGTAAGGTCCATGCCTGGGTGAACTCAGTTAGATCAGGTGGCCATTTTTAACCTAATCTAACCTCCCCCTAACCTCCCCAAATGTCTACGCTTAACCTCAGGCTCTAAGCTACACCTGTGCAAAGAGTTGAAACATTTTAATGCGACCCACTTAGCAGACCAGTGCCGAAGGTTTCAAACCTCTTATTTCATTTGAAATGAGAATTATTTTGAGTTCCTTTTAAGTCTGTTTGGAACAAGTTTTAGCTTTAGCCCAAATAAGCTATAAGCTGAAATGAATGAGTGTCCACACAGAATTTTGCCTCAGTTGCATCAAACTGGTTTGACTAAACCAGGGCAAATTTGTATGCGATTGAGGCCCATGATACCCCTTCAAAGTGAAAGGCTACTAAAATAAAATGAAATGCCTGGGACTTGTCTTTGGTTAGAGGAAGGAAAAGGGAGCAAAATGAGTTAAGAAAAAAAATACCTGAACTTGGGTGCATGCAAGACCAGAATGAAGCCAGGAGGCCTGGGTTTTATATTTTAGTCTGGGCTGAGGATAATGTTATTTTTACTTTCTACTGAATATGTCTAGTACAGAGAGCCACCTGGCAAAGAAGGGCCCAAATACCTGCATTTACAGTCTATATATAGCAGGTGGTGCAGGTGCAGGCAGATGTCCTATTTGAAGGCTTTCAGTCACCTGTGAAGCTCCAGCCATAGTGGCCAGCCATACAGACCCGCACGCCCTTTTCTATGATCCTACAGACTGCACACAGGTGAATGACTGTTCCTGGAAAAAAAACTCCCTTGACCTGGGAAGAAATTACTCTGGGTAAAATGTCCCAAAGTAGGAAAGCTTTGTCTTGGTTGTGTCCTGTGACCAAATTTTATTTTCTTTGGATCAGGTGAGTATTTCCCAGGATATCCTGTACGTGTATCCATGGCCTGATTGTAATGGCATTACCCACAGTATAACAGACAACTTTGGTATAAAGAAGAATGATCAAACATGGCCCTGGAAGACTGGCCAGCTATGCACAGCAACACCTGACACGACATACAGCCTGCTAGGTTGCTCATCCATTTCAAATGCAAATCTCAGGCATGTTTGTAGGTGCTAGGGGCCTGGTTTCCTACACTAATACCCCACAAGTCTTTCTACTGTGGTTGCTTCCATAGGTTTTCTAGCTCTCTGATGGCTTGTTTTATTCTTTTTTAAAGCAACAGCTATTGGCAGCACTTTAGAAAGCATTTACAGTCCTGCTGTCTTTAGACTATATGCAGATAAAGACAAAGACTTTTTTTTTTTACTATTATATTCAAGTTTTAGGTGCTCTTAACATGATCTAATTGTAATGTACAATCTGACCATTAATGTACAGCAGCCAACACAAGACGGTCTTGGTCTTGGGTGAGGCATCTAGCACTACAGTGATGTATACAATTAATAATATACTAGATCTTTGATGGGCAACTTTGTGTCAGATGTTGAGCCCTGGGGCACTTAACTCCTTTCCAGACCTGACCTTGTATGAGGCTGTGCATATTTTCAAAGCCTCAAGGCCTTTCTAAGGCCACTGTATCAGTACCTTTTATGCAATGTGTTATCTTTCACAGATATCATTTCCTCTCTTGCGCTTCCTCCCTCTACCCCAGTTTATTGCTTTTCCCTTATCGATTTAACTCTGTCTGTCTGTCTGCTTTTTTCAGTATTCATTGTACATCCCTGTTTTATTTCACAATTCTGTCCTGCATCACTGCTGTGGTTAAAGGATTGTTGGCATTTGCATTTTAAGACCTCTTTCTGGTGCTAAACTTACCCATTAGGAGCTTGCTTCAGGCTGAAATCTGAATAAGGATGATAATGGGCAATTACTGCAGTCTTAGAAGCAACTTCATGAAGTTTACAATGTGAGCAGTGTAAAAAAATCATAGCCACATCATTAAGTAAATGCATCCACTGTAAAGACAACCTTCAAACTCCCAAGCTGTGTGCGCTCAGGCCAACTTTGACCTCTGTAGGAAAAAAATACTATAAAAAAAAAACAACCCATTTGCTTGCTATAGTTTGCTGACCATTTCTAAGGGCTAGTTTCAGTTAGCAGTTGTCATCGATCTCCTTTGAAAGAGCAGCATAGGTTTGTACCTATGTATTCAGATTTTAGACAAATTGAACCCAACCTGATTAAATGCTCCCCTGGAAGCACAAAGCTCTGTGCACAAAGATAAAGGGACTCCCCTGGAACTGCAGCAACTTGGATCTTTAAGCGCAGTATATTGAGTGCTGCTGCGTCCAGCTGTGGGGTCCATTGTGTGCGCAGGGCTACTGGGAAATTTCCCAAGCAGGTGGAGCTTTCTGGTATCACCCTTCAAATCATTCCCACTACAACTCCTGTTGCTACCTTCAGGGAATCTGCAAAGTGTTACAGCTCCTTCTTGCTCTAGGAAGAAAATTACTTCTCTTCTGTTACAAGAGCAGTTTGTTTCCTTTGTGCGCTTACGCCTTGTCACTGTGTATATAGTGACACACCGAACCAGGTTCTTGACTGTCTCCTATGCCTCTCTATCAACCTGCTCCCAGGGTAGACTTTATGCGAATAACCGCTCCCAGATTTGCCCCACAAGTGATGGAGTGGGAGGATCCTTCTTCCCTTTTGCCTTTCTGTAGAGATAATTTATGGGCTCTGGTCATCTAGCCAAGAATGATCTAATATCACCCCACCCCAGAAGGTTTCCTAAAGCACTAATCCCAACTATCTAATCATTGAAAGGACTGTTGACTATACTATAGTCCCGGTCTTTATAGCAGGCAAGAACAAAACCCCAAATGGGAAGAGAGTAGGATTTCAGGATACCTGAAAAGCAGATCTGAGCTTTGGGGCTCGGGACTGTCCTTCAGTAATGTTTATGAAACAGCTCTATGCATAGCCAGGCACCATTGCCACCGAAGGCCTGTCAAGGGCAAATGCTTCTGCCACTTGCTTCTCATGGGAGCAATTTTGGGCTGGATGTCACTGGTGCCAGTGATGTTGCTTCATGGCTGAAGAATAAGGTTGAACAGGAGTACAGTTTATTAACGGACAAATAGCAGGATGTAAAAACTAGGGCAATCTGTTTTGATTCAGCCAAATGCAAGGTTGAGGTTTGGGAATTGCAAATGCTGGAAGGGGTTTTGCTCTGCAGGTGTGAGGTAATGGTGTAAGTAAAGTTCAGGCTAAGCTCACAGGGGAAACCAGAAGCTCTCTAATTTCAAACTTCCATTTCGGTGAACATCTGTAGGAGGATAAGACAAGTGTGACTGGAGGAGAACACAGCCAAAAGTATGGTAGGGCTACATTGGACTGAGCCGAGTTATAAGTAGGATGAAATGCCTTGAAGCCTTATATAATATGATAGGTATGACTTCCATGATAGGCACTGACTTTAAAAAGAAGTTGAGAAAGGAGAGAAGAGAATGAAAGTGTCCTACCCCACTTTAATCTTGTTGCTACATTTCAGGGTACGTTTACTTACTTTCTTCCCTGGAAAGCAGGAAACCTCTTATTTCCTGCCCCCCCCCCAAATAAATATATATATTCCACAAGCACGCCACAAAAATGACCAAAAATGGGATATGTCACTGTAATTATGTCCCAGACAAATTCTTACTAAGCCCAGTCCAAAAAATCCATTTCTTCACCAAGAAACATCCTTTTTTTTTTTTTTTTTTTTTTTTAAAGGTAGTAAGTTTCTCAGACTGTAGAAAATGCACCCCTCTTCCTTCCAAGTCATAACACAGGCTGGGGATGCTCAGCAAACGTAATGCATAACATAACAGGACAGTGGACGGCAAGAAATGTGCAATAAGAAAATAATTTCTTGTCCCTTTGCTAAATGGTTGGAGTATTTTGAGTGGTTTTTGTATCAGAAGCATGTCATTTCCTACCTTAGAATTAAGGCTTGAATTAGGCTGCTTCGTGCTGCCTCCTTGATTTCTAGAGCCTGTTAGGAAGAGCTCTCTCACTACGGAGATGGCTAAACATTTCAGGGCAGCTAGAGAGGTGGTAGAATCTCAATCCTAAGGGCTAGGGGGACACAAGCCGTTTTAAGAGCAAGTTAGACAAACACTTGCTGAGGATGCTTTAGACAGGGATGATCCTCCCTTGAGCAGGGGGTTGGACTAGATGAGCTCCTGAGGTTCCTTCCAGCCCTGCTTTTCCAGGATACTAATCTTTCTTCTTTCTTTTTTTTAATGAAATGAAGATAGAAAGTCTCTTACCTTTTGGTGTATAAAAGAAACCATCTGAAATGGGAAGGAGTCACCCACATAGATCAGTAGAGAGCTTTGTGCAATAGGTCTGATATTTGAATCTCACTGTTAGGATGTTAATGTTAACTCAGGAGCCCAATGATGATAGTTTTAAGCTCCTGCTCACGTCACCGTAGGATCACATCACCCCCATCCCATGTGCAAACTCCAAAATGACCTAATGTTAGCTGCCAGTGTGTGATGCTGACAGGTGCCAGTAAGGTCACTTGGAGGTAATTTTTGTATGAAAAATACACTTCCTGGGATGGAAGACAGGTCTGCTCTATCCAGGAGTAATGCACACAGAGTGTGCATGCCACACTTCACTGTAGGACTCCCTAGTGTGGTCCAGATGTGTTGCAGGCATGTTCTAAAGGCCATTGAGTTGGCTTGAGTGTGTATAACAGGACTTTCCTTTATTTCCCACTCGCCTAAAATCAAACTCAGGTGTGACAGACACAGTATCTCAGATCACAGCGGGCATTTTTCTGTAACTTCTAAGATATATTACAAAAAACAGGAAACTCCGTTTAAAACACCACCCTTTGTTATCTTGTGAAAGCTGAAAAAAGGAAAGTGTTTGATCTATTGATTTTTAGCAATCTGAAACATTTGGCAATCAGCTTTGGTTAAGACTATATCCAAAGCCTTTGTGTCTGTACAACTGTGGGGGATCAATCTGCAATACAGTCTGTGTTTTCATAACTTACTCTTCCCTTACAACAGTCACTACTACTTGCTCTTATCCATGGAAGATCTTGGCTTCTTTCAGCATGTGAAAACATTTTGGTTTGATTTGAAACCCCTCTTGATTGTATTTGAGGATCTGCTACAGGAAATAATGGTGTTCTCTGATGCATTACAAACCCTTAAACTTAGCTGTGTCTAGGGCAGTGAATTGTTATCAGCAAACAAATTCATCTTATTGAGAAGGTACTTGGAAAATTATTGGCCTGACACTGCTCAGATGGCAAATAAGCTGAGTGCATGTGATTGCAGATGTTATAAATGTGTTACGTGAGGAAGGCGCTACGTGTGGGCCTCAGAGAAAGGGAGAGCAGCTCAATTGTATTCCAGATGGAGTGTGTTTTTGTACTGAGAGCAGTGGGGAATTGTAGTGCATGCTCTTTTTCAATCAACTAATAGTCTCGACCACTGCAACCTTGGGATAATGCAGCCAGTTCAGGCATATAACCCTTCCAAAATTTTATCCACGACAGCAATGAAACCACTAGTCTAATTTTTCATTCTCAAGAAAGGATTAGACATTTATGTGAATTATGAGAACATCCAGTTACATTAGCTAGGATATAAATTCTCAAGCCCCAGGGCATAAATCAAACACTAACTGGTGGGGTTGGAAGAAATTTCCCACTGCAGTAAGCTCTTCTATAGCTGTCCACTGTGGTTTCTTGCACTTTTCTCTGAAGCCACTAGTTCTGGCCATTGTTTCAGTAACCATACTGGATTAACTGCACCATTTGTCTAATATAGGATGGAAATTGGTATTTCTTTCCTCAAATAAAAAATGATTCATGGCTACCTTTGAGATTACAGTGTTTATGCACGTGAGTATTCATTTGACTTAAAAAGAAATCCAAAAGGCTTCTGCAATTTAGGATCTGGTCTTCATTGCCCTTCCTTGGTTTCATCAGAAGAATTTCACTACTGTAAACACATTGTAAGTGAGATCAAATCTGACCCTCAGCTTCTTCATGAGCTGTTCATTCCCTTCCTCTCAAACAGCTCAACATCTCCAGTATCTCACTCAGCCCAGTTCCTGCCTAATGTGAATAAAGGGAGCTAAGGGCTTGCCTATATTGCATTAGCAGCAAGCCTCGGGAAGGGTGGGATCCAGTGTACTTTGCCTAAGCCCCGTCTATTGATGTAACTCTAGTGCTGGACATGAGACTGTTTTAGACTTGTCCCTAGCAGCTGCCTTAAGCCCTCTGTCTCCAGTGGGTTGGAGATCAGCCGCTGAAAATTAATGCAGAGCACCCTTACAGCAAACATCTGGCTCTGCAGTGTGCCTCTGGATTTGGGATGTGTTCAGTCCCACTGATCTGGCTTAGACAAAGCTTCATTTCACCAGGGGTATCAGGCCATAGCAGCATGGCAGTAAATTCCATCAGGAAGGTGGTCTTTTAGTCTGCCTGAAGTGATCTGAGGAAGGGCATTTTGTTCCTGGAAGCTTGTCTTAACACCTACAGACATCTATAAAATCGGTCTAATAAAACATATTGCCAAGCAAATCCTGCTTCTGATGCATTCCTGGGCCATCACCGTTGCAACAATGGGACAACGCTACCCAGCCACTTGGCAGCTTTTTACCTATATTCAGATTTCAAGGTTGATTATTTTGGCCATTTGTAGTCCGTCTGCATGACAAGTCCTATTATGAAGCACATACAAAAAGTGTTAACAACAAAGCTACTGAGAAAAGGCTTAAACAGTTAGTATAGCTACTATAGCTATGCCTGTGTGGCTGCCACATGGACTGGGAAGGGATTTTTTTCCCTTCTGTTGCTCCGTGTCAGGTTTTTTTGCCTTGGAAGTATTGAGGGTTGGCTACAACTAAGGCCAGGGATTTTGACTTGGATGTGCCAGTCCTCCTGGGACTTGAACCCAGAAGTTTCTGGCTAGAGGGTCTTGTCCCTGCTCAGGGGCATATCAATTGCCTATATGATATGGGTTTAGCAAGGGATTTGCCCCATGGTCAGATTGGTACAGACTGGGGGTGCTTTTTGACTTCCTCTGTAGCTAGGGATAAGGCCTCTTCCTTGGGTCTCTCAAGTATATTGTAAAAACCCTCAGAGCAGCAGTACATTGCCCATCATCGCATAGCACCTTGGCTGTGACAGGTTAGGGTGCTATGCCCTGTGGTTGTGTGGCAGTGTTGACTGTAGTTTTACTAACAGGTTAAACAATGAATTTGTATAGCATGGTTTGGATAGGAATGAGCCTGCTTCTGGTAGAGAGGGTTGGACTAGATGACCTCTGAAGGGCTCTTCCAGCCTGACTTTTCTATGATTCTATGATACTCTCCCCCTTTCCTCACTTAGCATTTTTAATCTTTGGGTATCTGGATCCTAAAGTTCATCAGATGCTGAGGAACAAAAGTCCCAATTGTCTGTTTCCCTGCAGCTATCTACACCAGTGCCAATTAGGTGGAAAGCACTACTAAGTCATAAGGTAGCACTGCATCTCAGGTTTGCAGTCCTGGAAATGACAGCAGACAGCAAAAGACGCTAGAGAAATGGGCCCAAGGAGCTTGAAGCCCAGATCCTCAAATGTAATTAGGGGCCTGGATAATTTGAATATCTGATCATTTGGAGATTTGAGCCCTAATGTTCCTAGTTGATGTTTGTACTGGAGGTGAAGGGAACTTTAAAAAATGGGGAGGTGGTTCACAGGAAAAGTGCAAAGCATGTACTGTCAAGAGAAAATGCTAATTTCTTATATTTTCTGACAGCTTAAATGGATTAACAAACTCGTTAAATGGATTTCATAGATCTCACGCTACTTCTGCATTCTACCCATTGGAAAATCAATCCATCTAGCTGCCAGAGAAGAAATGACTTACCAAGTATAGACTATAGATACAAAGTATAAGGATAGCAGGATTCTGGCATGGCAGCAGTGCCCATTTGTGCCAGCACAATCCTGCTGTTCTCAGTGTTTCCACTGCAGTCCTCTCCTTTTCTTTTTCCAGAGGTTTATCCTTTACCTGTATAAAAGTGAATCAAGCCAAAACGGATTGTGAAATATCAACCTGAGAGGCTGTATGAAAAAAGTTATGAAAATATATTCATTAATAGCATTCTACGATGCACATGAGGACAAGGGAAATCCAACTTCTGACCTTTTGTTTCATGTCTCTCACTTTGGCAGCCATTGATGTTGCAGGTAGGCAGGGTTGTATAGGCGGTTATAAATGGACAGAGGTCCACTGACTTCATCATTGCTTGCAAAGGAAGCTGCACCCATTTGGACCATGAGACTGTGAGGCTGCTGGCACATTCTAATACACGACTCCTATTACTTCCCATGCTACAAGGCAACTCCAATGTGATGCTAAAATAAGTCCCTTTTAAAACTTGATCTTATTTTCCCCTCCAATTCTGCTCATCCTACTCCAAGGTTTTCCTTTAATATGTCCAATATTTCATTATTTTTCTCCTTTCAAAATCAAACATACACTACAAATCAATGGCTCCTGCTTTTAAAGATAGCCACTAATCAACCTAGTGTATAAAGTATATGGAGAATAGAACAACAGATGGCAGAAAGGTCAAACTCCTAACTCCATTTGCTGCCTTTTACTGTACACAACAATAATCCTTACAGTTATACTGATTGAAGAACTCGTTTGAATGCAGCATGGCTTGTGCTCTCCCTATACTTTGATTTCAAACTGAAATTTTGCAGGCCATTAGTTCATAAAGGCCTTTGAGTATTTTGAAAGCAGAAATTAAAAAGACTAGGAGTATTGCATTTCAGGATGTGGCTGGCGTTTATGCACAGGAACCTTTTCCTGCGTAAGTATTTTATAGCATTAAAATGTTTCAAACTGATAGACTGAAAAGGCTATTAAAGATAAATAACCCATGTAATAAATAGTTTCTATCTATTTATTAGCACAATAGACTCTAAGAGTTTCTGCCATAATTCACTGGCAGTTTGAAAAGTTCACAATGGAAGTATTTTCTTCTTAGGGAAATTGGTGTTTGGGTTTTGAGATTTTTCTGAGACTATGGTTTCAAAAGACGGTAACCACCAAAGAAATAGAAGATGAATGCTCACAGTACAAATGGAAGTGACAAAAACCAGGAGCATATAAAAACCAAATGTTCAGCTTAATTTAAAGCAGTAAATACCAAAGGCTCCTGGCAAAGGGCCAAATCGTTCTGCCTGCTACATTCACTTTGTGCCATTCAAGATTTCAACTGTCTGGAAGTGGCTGAAGTAACCGGAAAACAGGTGGAAATGACTCCTGTGCTAGCTGCTCCCCTTATTCATAGATTCATAGATGTTAGGGTCGGAAGGGACCTCAATAGATCATCGAGTCCGACCCCCTGCATAGGCAGGAAAGAG
>NW_005841873.1:1003031-1003311 GCF_000455745.1 Alligator sinensis
GTAACCTGGTCATAAAAAGAGACTAGATTAGTCAGGCACAATCTACCTGCTATGAACCCGTGCTGGTTTCCCCTCAGCAGAATTTGTCCTGCTGGGCTCTCACAAATGTGAGCCTTGATAATTTTTTCAAAGACTTTGCCAAGGATGGAGGTGAGACTGACTGGCCTATACTTGCCTGGGTCCTCCTTCCTCCCCTTCTTGAAAATGGGAACCACATTGGCCCTTTTCCAGTCCTCCGGGACTTGGCCCGTGCGCCACGAGCATTCAAATATTCCCGCCA
>NW_005841873.1:1003349-1018139 GCF_000455745.1 Alligator sinensis
ATCCGGGCCTGCCAACTTAAACGCATCCAGTTCCTCCAAGTGCCTCTGCACCATCTCAGGGTCTACGCTTGGTAGTCTGGCGCCTTGCTGCTGCCTCTCTACAACCCCAGTGAGAGACTTGTCTTGCCCCTCGCTTAGGAACACTGAGGCAAAGAACTCATTGAGGAGTTCAGCCTTGTCCCCTCTGTCCGTCACCAATTGCTTATGCTCATCTAGTAGGGGTCCTATTCCTCCCTGGGCCTTCCTTTTACTCCCTATATATCTGAAAAACAATGTTTTGTTATCCTTTACTTGGGATGCCATCCTCAGCTCCATGGTAGCTTTGGCCTGTCTAACTGCCTCCCTACAAGGGCGAGCAGAGGAGGTATACTCCTCTTTAGTAATCTCTCCCCATTTCCACTTTTTATTGTTTCCTTGTTTCCCCCCCAGAAAAAACACATAAAGCAGAAAGGCCAGGGGTGGAGTAGTGCACCAGGGCCAGAGAGGGGATGACAGTCTGAAAGAAAATGGAGCTCCGCTCCATCTCCTCTTCTGCTCTCTTAAGATCACTAAGCGACCTCGTGCTGGAATTGCATAAAAATACACTCTGCTCCCACCTTTCCTCTGCATTCAATTCTGAGAAATTCAGTACAGCCGAGACAACCTGTTCACCTTGGCAGTTGCATAGATCTGGACCATAGTGGGCCTTAAGATGGGGCTGCTATGTATCTCAATGGTTCTCAATGTATCTCAACCATGGTTCTCAATCTTTTTAGATTAAAGGCACCCTTTGTCAGACTTTAGACACCCCTCCATAACTTTTGTGAATTGAGCAGCACCCCATTTCAAAAACTAATTTATTTATTACAGGGCTTACCTCCTTGCAGAAGGGGCAGGCAGTGGGGATGGATGGGGGAGCAGCCAGGCCGGGAGAGCCTGAGCCTGCCTTTATCTCCTTATCTCCTCACACTTCCTGACCATCCTTTAGAGGATCTTGTGGCAGCCCAGGTGCCTTGGCACCCTACTTGGGAACCACTGGTCTATACACAAGAGGTGGCAACCTTAAGCATGGGTTTTCCAGCATATTGGTGTTCCCTGCTCACTAAGCCCATCATGTTGTTTTGATGTCTGACTATCATTTCATTGTGAATGATTTCAATAATTTTCTCGCAAGTGGAAAATATCACTGTTTACTACATTACACCAGTCATTAGCTGGAGATAATTCGAAGCTGCTTGGGTATTATCATTTTGTTGTTTCCCCAACTAAGTAGATGCCTTTTTAACCAGGCTCATGTGCCCAATCAAAATGTTCTTGACACACTCCATGGCTGTTTTATAGATGTGTTAGTTGGGAATTTACTAAGTCTCCAAACACATGGAGAGATTTGAGTGGTATGGTATATCATCTTCTCCTTCCACCTGTTCATGCAACTGCATTCCATTTTATTTTAATTAAAACCTAGCAGGTGTTTCATTAGGGTCGATCCAGACAACAAGATGCCAGTTCCTGAACAAAATATAAATGAAATAATCTGCAACATCTTGTGATGTTATTCACTGGCCCAAGAGATGGCATTGCTCATTGTCCCTAGCACAGAATGCTCTGCTGTGTGTGACCTGAAAAAGTGAAAAACTGGGGTGATTGAATCACAACAGCTGGTTCACGCTTGATCATTGTTTTGCCACAAATTTTAATGCTCAAGCAGAACATTCATGTGTCTGGTGAAGCTTGCAGACATGCTGCACGCTCCATTATATCCCTCTTCATCATTAACCTGCATTTCCCCACCCCCTGCTTCCCATCAGGTTCAGTCTGAGGGATAAGTAATGTAAAGGGAATATTAGGTTTGAAATAATTAGATTTGCAATTAGAACTGCCTGATCTGTTCTGATATCTAGCAGTGCCCGTGACATCTAAGTACTGGCGCACATCATCCCATCTGCATCATTCTGCCCACTGACTTAGCAACACTTGAAATAAATGGAAGAACTGTTAAATATAGTATGTGCATACGGGGTCCTGGTAGATTCCCAACACCAGCTGGTCTCCCCAGTAGTTGGGTGCATGGTGCATATATGCCAGAGAACAAGGAATTCCACTTTTGCTATCAGCTGGTCATCCAGATGGACTGATGGGTGGCATCCCCAGTGTTGGTGAGCTGAGAGATTTTCTTTATTGCAGAATATTTTAAAAGATCAGACAGCAACATGTACAAAGCAGGGGCATGTAGCTACATGGACTTTCAGGGTGCTGTTCTGGTTGGTATTAGCTAAAGATCACATCTAGTACATTTGTGGGGGGCGGGGAAGAGAGGATTAAATTAAGGGGGGGGCTATCCTTGGGGGGTGTCTTTGGAATTCAGAAAATACAAGCTTGCCCAGATGAGGAGGTAAATAGTTATTGAAGTATAGAGCCCCACTCACACCATAATCCCTGCCTTGCAATTTTAGCTCCTGAAAGCAATTTTTCCAGGTTCACTAGCTTGGGATGCTGTTATATTGATTGTCCTAGAGGCCAAAAGCAGAAGAGATTAAAGATCCCTGCCTTCACCTTCCAGAAACTAAAGCATTGCATCAGGGCAGCTGGGTGAGGAAAGGATGCACATTTAATTATTTTCATTATGTGAAGGGGCCTTATGTCCTTGGTTCCTTTATAGAAACTATAGAACCACACAGAATAGCAGGACATATATTGAATGTTGTTCTCAGTTAATAAACAGGGTTCATTTGGACCAGACTGAGTCTGTCAGGGTTCTGGTGGCTTTGAAAACACAAAAGACAGGGGAGGTCACTGGGGGATTCTCCAGCTGTTTACACAGATACCACCCAATTCCTTCATCCACAGTTATTTTTTAAGGACACAAAAACATAGAACTGGCCAGGAAAGTTGCTACAAGATGATTGGTTTTGCTGGAAACTTCCACCTGGCTGAAATGGGAATTTTCATTGAGAATATACCAGTTCTGGAGAAATTTTGTTGAGAGAGGTTTCTTGGGGTCAGGACAGAATTTTTATTTGGACCTAGGGGAGGTTGAAGGGGAGGGTAATGAGGAGGTGGAGTGCAGGAGAGAGAGGATAGCTTTGCAGTCTGGAAGCTTGGCTGGGATATATGCAGTTCAGACCAGGAACCTGAAAAAGTCTCCTATGTCCCAGGTGAATGGGCTGGTCACCAAGCTATTTGTAGCAGGAAAGGGTCTATTTCTTTAGGGAAGGGGGGAGTGGGGGTTGTACAACTTTTTTGGAATGGCTCCATTTCATTCTCATACAGAACAAGGGAAAATGATGTCATTAAGTTTTACAGGCCTGGAAAAGTAATTCCCACTCATCTCTTGTTAGGCTCCTGATTTCTTTTAAGTCAGTGGGAGTTACGTTGAACTACCACTAAAGTGGCTGATGGGGAATGGAGGGGCTTCCAGACCACTGCTGTTATGGAGGGGTGTCTCGAGTCTGACAAAGGGTGCCTTTAATCTAAAAAGATTGAGAACCATGGTTGAGATACATTGAGAACCACTGAGATACATAGCAGACCCATCTTAAGGCCACCCATGGTCCAGATCTATGCAACTGCCAAGGTGAACAGGTTGTCTTGGCTGTACTGAATTTCTCAGGGTTGAAAGAAGAGGAAAGGTGGGAGCAGAGTGTATTTTTATGCAATTTTTCTTTGAGAGGGGAAAAAAAAATCAACCCAGAGGAAAAAAGGCAGAACTATCCAGTGTTAAAAGTTGGGTTTGATTCTCCGTAGTGCTACATCTTGTGCAAAAGGGGTGCAATGCTAGTTTAGCATTTAGAGTGGCAATATCTGCATAGGGTAGGATGCAAGATAAGCAAAGGAGAACAGGGCCCACAAATGTTTATGAACTACCTGAAGCAAAGGAGCAATGCCTTGGTATTTAAATGTAAGAAGAAGTGGAACTCATAAAAGGGAAAAGTTCATCAGGTTCCCATGAGCTTTACAGATGCTGAAACAGGGCTATGTAGCATCAACTCAAATGGAGTTATAGGAGTTTGGTACCACCTCTGCTACCAGGGTTTATGGCTTTTGTAATTTATGAACACTCACTTCAGATATAGCAGCTGGCTGTCATTCAGATACCTCTTTTAGCCTAGTTTTTAGCACTTACTCAAAGGTCAAGTCTCTTCTTCAAGGTCAAGTACAATGCAAATCACTCAGCCTGGCTCCAGTCCCAGAAGACTAAGCTTGACATAGCAGATATTTCAGGCTGATTCCTGGGCCATAGCAAAGCCTGGAGATCCTTGTTGGCATATTCTCCTCAGATGCCATTTTAAAGATAGTTTCTTTTCTGCAGCATGTTGCCTTTATAACTAACAGAGCATGGTCTAAAGACTATACTAAGCATATAGTCATAATATGCTAGTAATAATATTGTATACTAGTATTGTGTATGTACACACACAACTATTATAATATAATATAGTAGTAATATACTACTAGTAGTATTGTAATGTGGTGTGCATATATAGTAAATGAATAGTAGTCATATATTAAAGAGTTCTCAGCCATTCTCCATTGTTACCACTAGACTAACTTTTCCAAATCCAAAAGAAACTGTTTTAAAGACATTTGGGAACTAAAGAACACACATGAAGCATTTTATCTAGTGACCATCAGCATCTGATTTATAAAAGGATTTCTTCTCCAGATCCTTCAATAGCCTAGAAAAATGAATCTGACAGCAGTTGACAACTGAGGAGAGCATGTGTCTTAGTCCTATCTCTGGTACTATCTCTTGATTTTAAAAGTGTATTACGTATTAGAGATGGACTGGGAGAAGAACACTGTATCCAGATCTGTAACCTGGGAAAAGTTCTAAGTATGGGTCTGATTCCACTTCTGAAATTTTTAGCTGTGGGTCATCTCTAATATCAACATACTTTGAAAAAAACTCCCTCACAACTGTCAAGCAAAGTTCTTTGAGTGGATGTGATATCTTTTATTCGACTGAGTAGTTGGAAAAAAGTTCTTTGCAAGCTTTCAGGCACAATCACCTTTCTTTAGGCATAGAAAGTCTCTGCTGTTCTAAGACTCCACGGAATGAGAGAAGCTAAAAGTGTGTCCATTAGAGTGGAAATAAGTCAAAATTAGGAAAACAAAAGGTAAAGCAGGGGAGGAAGGGGGGAAAAAACAGGGGGGGAAATTGCTAAAGGTGAGTAAGGGGAACTCTACAGTAGTAGTAACTCAAGGTAGAAAGGAGGCTGTCTGTGAAAAGAGGAATGGCTGGAAATTAGGAAGACAAAGGGCACAAAGGTAGGGGCGGGGAGAAAAAAAACAAGTAGAGGTCAGGTCTAGCAGGTACTCGGCGAATCAGATGTCAGGCAGATTGTAATACGTGAAGTTCATAGGCTCATCTACAAAAGGTGTTTTGTAAGTTCCCTTTGAGGATTACAACTGAGAGATCGGAGAAGGAGTAATTGTCTTGTGCAAAGTGCGCACGCACAGGTGGTTGGGTATTCTTGTCTTTGATAGATTTTCAGTGTGCATTCCCTCTGGTGCACAGTTGTTGTTTGGTTTCTCCTCATATATCAGGGCATTTGGTGCACTGGATGAGATATATGATCTTTCTGGAGGTGCAGGTGTAAGATCCGGGAATCCGCCTCACAACTGTCAGAAATTCTTCCAGACCCAGCTATGTCCCCATTCCACCAATTCCAGTTGAGCCTGTTAGTTTAGAGTAGGCAGGGGGAAAAAAATCAAACCTGCTGTCCAGAAATTCACACCCAGGTCCTGCTTTTCTGACTCCAGAGCTGCATAAAGCTGTTGTGATGCATATCTTTAAAGACAAATACATCTTTCCTTTCGGTAAGGTATGTTTCATATACTAGTTATTTAGATTTAAACCCCTTTGATAAAGTTGGAAGCCATGGCTTAGAGGACCTGAATAGCATCTAAGCTTGTCTTGTGACAGCTATTATTATAGGGGCTCGGAAGCAGAAAGAGCAATAATTGAGAATGTCGTGACAACCTGCCATCTTCATTGTTTTGGAAGCTGCATCTTTGACATTATGATTGCATTTCCCTCTTATAAAAATCACTATACAAAGGACAACCCCTCAGGCTTTGTTACAAATCTTAATTCTTTGTTATATTTCCACAAGGAGAAAACAGAGTAAAAATAAACACAAACCGATGAGGAAGATTGTCGATTTAACTTCCATGAAATAATATGTCTATTGCAATTATGGCCTACCACAGTTGTGCTACCTGCCAGTATTTAACATTGCAATCAGTATTCCATTCAAAGTATAATTATTAGCCCCATGACACTTGTCAATAAATTTTCTATTTGTCTGTAAATTGGAGTGATTCCTACTCAGCCACAGTTACATTTTTCTGCCAAAGTTGATGGAAATTGCATGAAGAGTTTGAGTTAAAAGTGAATGTACCATTCGTACATTTGTTTGGATATTTCCTAGAGCATGGGATGGCAATCTATCTTGTGGCTTTTATGTACCACTGCAGTATAAATGATTAATACAGTCATTAATTATGCAAATATTTATCTGAATTTCAGACAGAAATTTGTAAGCTTTGGGGACTGAAGTTTCTGGACACTCTTTTGGTACTTGAAACTCGATACCTAGATTTTTAATGAAATTTGCAATCATTATATGTAGATGCAGATGTGTGTCAGACTCCATATATTGATAGGAAACTTGGCATTTTTGTGGGGAAAAAAGAAATAGTTGATTTAAACCATTATTTATGGACTTCTCTCCTCTTACCTCCTCAAAGAATAAAATGGATCTCACCACCAGTAGGAAATCTTAAATATTGGTCTAATGAAGAGAAAATATTTTGACTTCTCTCTAATGAGTCGTGGCCTGTCTTATACTCCATAGGAATAATTCCATTATTTGAACTAAAGAACTAAAATTAGGTAGAATATATGATCTTAGTATATGTTTTTAGTATGTTATTGTATGTTTTAGTAATGAGCTGCTGCTGCTACTGCTACTACAGGCTAGGGATTACTTAGAGAAGCTGAATGTTTTCAGGAGGGCAGGGTCAGATGGGATGCCCTCTAGGGTACTGAAGAAATTGCCTGAGGTAATTGTGGAGCTTCTTTGAGACCTCAAGGTGGTCAGGTGAGGTGCTGAATGATTGGAAAAGGACAAATATAGTGTCCATCTTTAAGAATGGGAAGAAGGAAGATCTGGGAAATTATAGACCAGTCAACCTGATATCATGATAACTGGAAAATAGGGCTGTGCGAACTTCAGTCCGTGATTCGATTTGGAGAAGATTCGGCCCAATTCGGAGGCCGAATCACCAAATCCTAATTGAACCAGGAGAAGACAAAAAACCCTCCAAATCAATTCGGAAAATATTCATAAAAGATTCACAGATTCGGAAGGCAGTCTTTCGGGAGAATAGAAACTGAGAAGAGGGAGGGGAAGCAGGGGTGGAAGACTGACATCTCTAGCTGGCCAGTGACTGTGATCTTTCCCTGATCCCCCTTCCAATCACAGTGCTCTGGGGGAGGGATGTAGAAACAGTATATAAGCCTATCTCTGCAGGCTTTCTGTGCCTTTTGTGAGCTGTTTCTGCCTGAGCAACAGCATCTGAAAGGTATTGGACTGGCTGGGCTTCCTACCTAGTCAGTCTCCTGCTACTTTTTTTTTTGGAAAGGATTGGATATAGCTTACTAACTAGAATCCATCTACTTATCCCTATCCAATCCATTTCTTTCAATGTATATGTGTTCGGGGGGGTTCCAACACTTTTTAAAAAGAAAGCTGTATTTTCCCTAGCAGTGTGATCCATCACTGTGCAGGGAAGCACATACATTACACACACTTAAACACATCCGTCATAGAAGAAGTCAGATATTATTACAACACAGAAGAAGTCAGACATTCATAGAAGAGAAGATATTTTATATCTAGTTATTAATATTATTAGTTATAGTTATATACAGACTAAAGACAACACACAAGAAGTCAGATAGAGATTCAGATTAACACAACACAGAAGTCAGACAGTCATTTTAAGAAGAGATTATTTTAGTTACACAACAGTAAAAACAACACAGACAAAGAAGTCAGAGATCCAGATTAACACAGCAGAAGTCAGAGAGTCATAGAAGAGATCAGATTATATATAGTTATTATTATTAGTTATAGTTACAATCAGACTACAGACAACACAGAAGTTAGATATTCAGATTAATATAACACAGAAGTCAGAGAGTCATAGCAAAAGAAGAGATATTATTTTAGGTACACACACAACAGTAAACACAACATAGAAGAAGGAGTCGGACACTGTCATACATCAGAGAAGAAGAAGATGACATATATTATTAGTTAGTTATTCACACAGACACATTTTCCAGCACAGGAAAGATTAATATGAAGCATGCTGGAAAGGCAGGTGCTAGCTATGAAAAGTGGTTTGTAAATTCCCTTTCAGGATCAGGCCTGAGAGACTGGAGACAGAGTGGTTTTCTGTGAGACATGTTCCCCCACAGGTGGTTGGGTATTCTTGTCTTTGATAGAGTCTGGTGTGCAGTTTGTGGGGGTACTGGAAACTGTTGGCAGGTTTGTGTTTTGAGCTGTAGGATGTTGGCTTCTGATGATGAGGTTAGGTTAGCAAGGTTCGGTGCTTGTTTGAATTTACAAACCACTTTTCACAGCTGGACCTATGAACTTCACTTCATCAGCCTCCTAGGTACAGAAACTCATGGACTCAATATAGACAGTGGAATTCTGACACACTGCGACCTGCCAGACATCTTGACTCCCCAAGTACCTCTGCACTTTTACCTGTGCTGCTGCATCCCCCTTCCCCCTCCACCCCAGCGTGTCCCTCACCCCCTGACACCTCCATTTCCATTTTCACTGACTGGCTTTCTTGCCTGCATTGCATGCCAGCCTCTGGCTTCTTTACTATCCCTTCCATCCAGGAACAGCACACATGCACACTAACTGCAGGTGCTTCCTCAGCCTGACTAAGGGTTTTTCAACCCAAAAGTCTGCTGAGATATAGTTGTCTAATTATTCAGTTGGTCTACTAAAAGATACCAGATTGACTCAGAGAACCTAGTGTGCCAGTGCCATGTCCTTAGACTAACACCCCTAGCACCTGGTCAGCTGACCGGAAGTACACAGGGCCCTGGGCACATCGAAGCCCCAGGACTAGGGCTGGCAGGGAGAGTTCTCTGGCAGCTGCTGGAGAAGAAGTTCCTTCAGGAAAGGAAAGAAAGGCTCTAGCCTGTGACAGTTTGGCTGCCTGAGATGCTGCTGGTGCTACTGTGCTCCTGTGTACTGCTTACCTGTTGTTATTAAAGTGGTGGACCAAGCTGAGGCTGTAGGGGAGGAGGAGACCTCATTGGGACACACTACCATGTTGTGTAGAGGCCCCAGCACCAGTGAGGGCGCACCTTAACACACACAGTGTCACCCATATCACGAGTTTTGCTTGTCAGCAGCCTGAGGTGCAGTTTCCCAGAAACCCCTGTACCTATCTCCTAGAAACCTGGCAGAATCCATGGCTTCATCAGGGGCTACCATCCCTGCAGTTTTCACCCTCATGTGCCTTAACACACACATATAACATGAGTTTTGCTTTCAAGATTTTAAGGTGCAGTTTCCCAGAAACCCTTATACCTATCTTCTTGAATCTTGGCAAGAAACATGATCTCAGAAGAGGCTACCATCTGTGCAAGTTTTATCCAAATCAGCCAAAAAATGACTAAGTTATAGGTATTTCAGTGATTCCCCATTATAGTCTATGGCCGAATCTCTCAGAATCGGCACTGAATCTTCCGAAGCCGATTCGACCGAATCAATTAAGGACAGTGATCCAAATCTCTGAATCAAATCACTGTCCTCTGAATCAGCTGAATCCAAATCCGAATCAAATACTTCCCTATTCGCACAGGCCTACAGGAAAAATCATAGAGCAGGTCCTCAAGGAATCTAGTGTGAAGCACCTAGAAAAGAACAAGGTAATCAGGAACAACCAGCATGGATTCATCAAAAGCAAGTCATACCTGACCAACCTGCTTCCCTTCCATGATAAGGTGATGAGCTTTGTGGATGGGGAATGAACTGTGGATATGGATAGACTATACCTTGATTCTAGCAAGGTTTCTGACAGTCTCCCGCAAGATTCTCAATATTAGTTAAGATTAGTTAGGCTTGATTAGTTAGGCTTCAGTACTGCAAAGAAGGACCTGGGCATTACAGTGAACCATAAAATGAATGAGCTTGACAGATTAATAGAGGGTAAAATAGAGGGAACCATTTGGTCATCTAGTTTGCTCTGCTGTGTAGCACAGGCCAAATCATCGAAACTTAGCCAGTTCCCCCTGTACTGAAGATACCCTGTGCTTGACTAAAGCACAAATACCAAAAGGGCATGCAGTGTAGAAGGCATAGTTTATTGATACTTTATTTCAAAGGTTAATCATCCATAAATAGTTGAACATCCAGAAAACTGAGTGCCAGTTGATTAATTTATTTCCATTTCTACCAAATCGTCAACAATTCCAAGCCATAGGCAGTCCTGCAAAATATCTAAACTGCAATCTGTCTTTAATAATTCCATAAATCTCACCTCTGCCAGTTTAGCAAAGAGTGAGCCACTAAGAAAATGAACAAAAATGTTGGGTAATTAGTTAAAAATAATCTTCAGGCAAGTGGGATTATTCCGCTGAATGTGTCTTGTCTCCTGACACTTTTGGAAAGTTCTAAAGAACACCTTTGAGCCATTCAGCAAATCTTGACAAATCACTTTCATATACCTGATGGCGCACACATTCTCTACAGCACTCTGAAGACTACCCATGAACTTTAATATCCATAATATGCAAATTGAGCTGAAATGGTAAGTCTTAATCTACATATTATTGACAATAAGTAATGCAAATGTGCATTCTGGATGCCCCAAGCTCTTCAGTAAGTAGCCACTAAAAATAAAGAGTGAAATCTTGAGCCCATTAAAATCAGTCGTTCCAGCTAGAGTGAAAAGGCTTTCAAATTATGGACAAGTAAACAATTATACTGGTTTAAAGCGGGGAGATAGGGGGGAAACTTATAGTTTATGAGTGCATGTCAGCCAGTCAAGGGGATGGAATCACAGTTAAAGTTATCAGGAGGTAATTCAACAGTGTGTGATTTGGTTAAATTGGGCGTTCACTTTCAGATTCCTGGCTTTTCCAGTGTTTTCTATTTGTAAAGCTTCAAAAATTCATTTAGGACATCTTACAGCTATTGCAAGCAGGATGATGATTCTGGACTGGACAAATGGAAGGGTGGTTAGATTATTCTATTTAGCTTTGGCGTACAGAGCTTTACATCAGGTTAGTTTATAAAGTGTCTGGCAGCTTAAGCTATGCAAGTAATATTATAGACAATACACAGACAAATGCTCTATTATATAGGGGACATGAGGTTGTTAGAAAAATAATACCATATTTCTTAATATGCCCTTCATAGGGGAAAAGTGACTATTGTTCAAGAACAAGCTCAACATTTTAGAATCTGATCATATTCTACTTGCCTGTTTGAATAGGCAGTACTTTCACTAGCTCTCCAAATACGGAATTTTATCTTAGTGTTACTTTTAAAGTCAGCATTTCATTTCCTCCCTTTAGTTTCTGCTGCTTAATTGGAGACTGACTCGAGCAAGAAGTAGAGTGTCATTTACAATGTCCTACATATAGGAGCAATAAATATAATACTTTGAAGTCAGTGGAAAAATTGAGGTGAGGGCAAGAAAAGAAGAGCAGTAAAAAGCACCCTGATTTATGTGGTTAGATTACAGCAGATTTAAATTCTGTTCATTAATGACTGCACCACTTTTTAAAATGCTCAGCATAGATCTAACAAAACAGTATACACCGTGGAAGGTGAGTGAGCAGCCACTACTTGGATTCCAATCAAGGTCATTGGTGACAGATTCAGACAAGATGGCTCTATTAAGAGCAGAACAAGTTTTAGGTTTCACTGAAGCCAGCCTGGAAAGAGCTAACTTGTACTTCTGCTCTTAACTGAACAAACACTTCCTATACACACACACACACACACACTGTGTATGCAGCACTATTACACAGTGTGTGCATGTGTGTCTGTAAGTTTTATTACTGGCTTGATTTTTGAACCGAATGTGTCTTGATGTGCAGCAACATGGGTTACCTCCTTTAAAAGAATAAATGGCATTTGTACATGACACGGGTTTACTTCTCCCTAAATTGAAACACCGCTTCAATTTAGGGTGAAGTAAACCTCCGTGTCTTGTACACCCATGTCCGCCCAATCCTTACCTGCCTCTCCAGCAATGGGGAGGGGAGAGTGAGCTGCTGGTGGGCAGAGTGGTGTCTGAACTGCAGGGTGGGGGGGAGGGGGATTAGTGCTTCCCTCCGCAGCAGTGGCGGCTCTCCCCAGGCAGCACCTGCCCACAGGCACCCAGCTCAGGCAGTCCCAGGGGGCACCACAGCCATGAAGGGAATCATCGGGTCCCCCTACAGCTCAGGCAGGCAGGCTCCGGGGTGGGGAAGGGTGGGTAAAGATCAGGTTCGCTGCTTTTTTTTTTTCTCCCTTCTGTGGATCCTGCCTTCCCGGGCTGCTGCCAGGCTGCCTGCATGGTCTGTCTGCACAGCCCTTGAGCCACACGAAGCCCGGTGCTTCCCTCTGTGGCTGTAGGGTAGAAAACTAAAACTCCTTGGAAGCGTTTTACTTTGCAGCACCCCAAAGTCATTTGCTGCATCCCAAAGTCATTTAAGGCACATTATGCCGTTGAATGTGCTACAGTGACTGACATTAACATGCAATACGCCACCAAATGTGCAAACAGCAATGCCATTAAGAAGTGCAAAAGGCATTTAACCTGTTTTAAACCCACTTTAAAGTGTATCTACAAATGCCCAAAAATGATAAATGAAAGCTGTATCCTAACGTAACATTGAGGCCTTATTATGATACATTATTTAAAGCCAAGGTCCAATAGGTCAGATGACACGCAGGAACTTTCAGGATTCCTCTTCTGGTTCTTACTCAAGCGTTGATTCAGTTTTTCTTTAAACCACTGTGGATCCTTCCCATAGTCCTCACAGGTCATTGTTGAAATGTGTACGGTTGCAGGAAGGGAGGTACAGGGCTACATGCATCAGGTCAAGGGAGAATGAAGTGTGCTAGCATTCCTAGGACAATAGAACCTGGGGCTGAGGTAGTAAACCCTCTGAAACAAATACATTTCCTAAAGCTCCTCTACATTATGCAGGTTGAGCCAGGAAAGCCAGGTTGAGGATGGTGTCATACGACAATAAGGAGAGAGACTACTTTTCTGACCTAGGAATTGGTCTCTAAGGCTATTGGTATGCTTAGGCCATTCAGTAGATGGGTTTAAAAGCATTTCTGCATGGGAAAGAACTTGGTTGGATATCCTTTTTGTAGGCAATCTGTAAGCTGTGAAACAAAACCACATGTAAGGGTCGCTGAAATGAGCTGTGCTTCCCCTGAATTAATATCTTGCAAAAAATAGCAAATCCAACAGCAAGTAAGAAAACTCAGACCTAGCTGGGGTTACAGGATTTTTAACAGTCCACAGGAAGGTTACTGTGATACCCAAAAGCTTGCCTGTGTCTCTGCCAATCACACAGTTGGTCCAATAAAAGATATCACTCACAGGCATTCTCACCTCTTGCCTATCTCCTGGTCTATCACAGCAACAACATCACCGCAACACACCAAAAGATAAGACACTTTATGGGTGACTGGTGCTGCCTTCGTCAGGGTGGGCACATTAACACCCCCCACCCACGAGCAGTCCCACCTACACGGGGGGGGGGACCCCCTGCGGCCAGTCCTGCCAAGCAGGGGGGTCCCCCATGGCCAATCTCACTGCCCGAGGGGACCCACGTGGCCAATCGCTGCAGTCACTTCTGGGAGTGGCTGAAGCTGTTCTGGGAGCGGCTGCAGCAATCGGCTGGCACTTACAGTGGGGGCACCAGCACTCCTGCCTGCTCACCCTGCCCATCACCTAAGGAGCAAGCACAGCCGATCAGGGGGTGCATGTTCACCCCCATGCACCCTCTATGCATCGCCACTGAGACGCTT
Source organism: Alligator sinensis (assembly GCF_000455745.1). Lineage (NCBI taxonomy): Eukaryota > Metazoa > Chordata > Crocodylia > Alligatoridae > Alligator > Alligator sinensis. The sequence continues at coordinate 1,017,410 of NW_005841873.1, forward strand.
TCAATAAAACTCTTAAAAAAGCAAGACAGCGATTTCCTCAAAGACAACTGCACTCAGGGGAGCATTTCCACTTCTGTGCAGAGCAGGGCAGCAGGGAGGCATTCCCAAATGGAGCATTGCTTTCTGTTAGGAAACAACACTCTTGTAGCTTCTGTAAAAGTGCTTGGGCTGTGGGGGCAGGGAAAAGGTACAATATATTCTTACTTTATCGAAAGATGTTTGCCCATATCCTTGTTGAATAAATAAATAAAAGCAGATGGCAGGCCCGGATGAGCTCCATCCAAGGGTGCTGAAGGCACTGGCCGACATCATTGCAGAGCCACTGGTGGGACTATTTGAACACTCGTGGCGCACGGGCCAAGTCCCGGAGGACTGGAAAAGGGCCAATGTGGTCCCCATTTTCAAAAAGGGAAGGAAGGAGGACCCGGGCAACTATAGGCCAGTCAGTCTCACCTCCATCCTTGGCAAAGTCTTTGAAAAAATTATCAAGGCTCACATATGCGAGAGCCCGGCAGGACAAATTATGCTGAGGGGAAACCAGCACGGGTTCATGGCAGGCAGATCGTGCCTGACCAATCTAGTCTCTTTTTATGACCAGGTTACAAAACGCCTGGACACAGGAGGGGTGGATGTCGTATACTTAAACTTCAGGAAGGCCTTCAATACGGTATCCCACCCCATACTGGCAAATAAGTTAAGAGGCTGTGACTTGGATGACTACACAGTCCGG